>NC_139925.1:3744298-3966798 GCF_963514095.1 Eutrigla gurnardus
CCTCATTATTCCTGGGAGTAAGAGGACTTTCATGTGAGCACACAATGGAAACAGGAGGACCTCCTCCTCCTCCTCCTCCTTTGAACACTTTCACTCTTTGAATATTTATATATAGTTTTAACACGAACAGAAGAATAAAAACCCGTCTCACCGGCTATGAAGTAGTAGACGATGGCGTTGGAGCCCTCATCGGCGTCCACCGCTCTGGTGACGTTCCCCACCACCGTACCGGGACGGGAGTGCTCCGGCACGCTCAGCTTCTGGTAAGGCAAGCTGCCACGCTGAGGGACACACAGACACACACACACAGGTTAAAGCTCTTGCACAGATAACCAGGAGGGATTCCGATTGCTTCACACTCACCGGTGGTTTAAGGAAGACGGGTTCATTGTCGTCCACGTCCAGCAGCGCCACCTGCAGGGGCTGCGTGGTCTCGTACGGCACCGGCTGGCCCATGTCGCGGGCCACAATGATGAGCTGAGGAAGTCAGAGTGAGTTAGAGAGACGTCCACGCACTCAAACGCACGGCGGCGGCACACAGACGGTGACTCACGCTGTGGAGCGCCTGCTTCTCTCGGTCCAGCTTCACCGTCGTCGTGATGACGCCCGTCATGGCGTCGATGTGGAAGTTCTCCCAGTCTCGGTTTCCTGCTCCGGTCTGCAGGAAGCCGTAGCGGACCTCTCCGTTCACGCCCTCGTCGGAGTCCGTCGCGTGCACCTCGTAGACCGGCAGGCCCGGGGGCTGCTCCTACACGGGGGCAAAGGTCATCAGAATGTGCTTCTTAATAGGTTTACAGACTTAAGTCCTGCAGACGCATCGCAGCAGGAAAAAGCCCAGGTGTAGTTTGTAAAGAAGATACTGGCGTAAGTGATTTTCTGGCCACATGGGGGCAGCAGAAACGAGCTGGAAACACAACACTGATATATGATCAGCTTTTAAAGCTATGGTCTATGAGTTGGAATAAAAAAATATCCATTCAGTCTATCAGCCGTAGCATAGAAATTGACCAATGGGAGCCATTGCTCCGGAAGGCAGATACCTCTGAAATATGAATGATGGTCCCGTTGGCCGGTCTCACAAACACGGGTCTGTTGTCATTGACGTCTATGACGGTGATGATCAGGTCTGCAGTGCCCCACAGAGGGGGGCGGCCCTGGTCCGTCGCCACCACGGTCAGGTTGAAGCGTTCAGACGACTGAAGCAGGCGGCGAGAACGCACCAGGCCGGTGTTCGGGTCCAGAGAGAACGCATCTAAAGAGGAGGAGGATGATGAGGGACCACAGACGCATACCAACCATGAAGCCAACGTTCAGCATCCGGCACGTCGGTACCTGAATGGGCTCCCAGCATGCTGTAGAGCACCGCTCCGTTCTCGCCCTCGTCCAGGTCGCTGGCCCTCACCGTGATCACCGACGTCCCGCTGGGCTCGTTCTCAAACACGCTGGTTTTGAACGCTCGCTGCGTGAAGCGCGGCCGGTAATCGTTGACGTCGAGGACCGTCACCAGGACCTGAGAGGCAGCGACGGAGATTCAAACGCAGGATATTCATATATACAACAACAAACTACATCATATCTGGTACAGAAATAACAAAGATGGGTTTGAGGATATTTAAAAAGCATTGTTAATATTACATACAGTTAATCTAGCTCATCTACTATGAACACGGACAACGTTTTATTACTTTAATAATAAAAATACTTATTGTAAGTCGCTTTGGATAAAAGCCTCAACTAAATGCCCTAAATGTTAATGTCAATATAACAAAACCACTTAAGGATTCCTTAAATTAAGAGTTCACCTAAAGGATTGTTGTTTATGCACTCTGTAAAAAACAAAAAACTCAAATATCCGTAGAAGCACTGACCTTCCATAAATAAAGTATCATTGGTTATTTGCATTTCCCATCCTGATTAAGTACTTATGTTCTAACTATGTGTCATTTCCAGGCATTCATATGTGCTTCCATTATAATTCCTGGTGTGATTACGGCCAGCCATCCCTACCTGGACAGAGTTCTCTCGTCTGTTGTTGGAGCTGCCGCCGGGGTTGTCACGGGCGACGGCGGTCAGCGTGTAGTGGTCCTTTGTCTCTCTGTCCAGAGGAGAGAGGATGTAGATCTCCCCCTGACACGAGAGGAGAGGGTCGATGAGGAAGGAAGTGCAGGCCGACTGGATCAATCAAGACATTTCACTTATTCCAGAAAACGGAGGTCAAATATGTAGAGTCTTTATCTTTAGCACACTTTGTTTAAACTTCCATTTCCAGGCAGGATGGCGAGGCGAGGCGGGCGTCGGTGTGTGTCGGTTTAACTCACAGTGGAGGGTTTGATGGCGAACTTGCCTTCCCCGTCTACCAGGCTGTACTCGACCACGGCGAAGAGGCCCGAGTCGGCGTCCGTGGCGCTGACGCGGACGATGACGGTGCCCAGGTTCACGTTCTCGAACACGGGCTCCTGCAAACACAGGGAGGTGTGAACGTGTGAATACCACACAAACAACTGGCTTCGGCTGTGGTTTGTTCCGTCTGCAGATAAACTGCTGGCAGTTGCATTCGTCCCGACACAGCATCGTTATCAGTCACACCTGTGGCTTTCCCTGCAACGACGAGACTTTTGATATGCATCTCAAGTTAGTGTTAATGCTCGGACCTGATAGGAGGGCTGGAGGAAGACGGGGTTGTTGTCGTTCACGTCCACGATGCGCAGGAAGACGGGCAGCTCAGCGATCCTGGGGGGGCTGCCGTGGTCCTTGGCCCGGATGGTGAAATTCAGCCACTGCACCTGCTCGAAATCCACCGTCTGGTTGGCGACGATCTTACCTGGGACGGTAGAAACACACGGCGGTGGTTAGTGAGGACTCATCTGGTATACTAATACTGATGGCAGAGTAATATTCTAAATGTACATGTCAACAGCAAGGAATGAGTGAATATGAAACTTCAGACATGTCAAAGTGACCCGCCACCGTGTTTAACAAAGAAAAATCAACATTAAACATTCGACAAAGTGAAATTTGGCCTTCATTCATATTTCCATGTATGCTGCTTGTCTTCGGGACCCCGACAGAAATAATAATAAATGACCTAATAAAATAGAAATGCATTCAAAATGACTTTTTACACATTTCTGCTACTTTCTCAGGCTATAGAAACGCTATACAAATATTTCTTACCACCTATACAGTAAAAAATTATAAAAAAAAGTAGCTAGTGGAGGCTCCTGAATAAGTGTGAAGAGGGAAAACACATTTGGTGTTAAAAATGTAAATAAGCTGCTTTATTTTGGGGGTTTAGTGAAGGTGGACGGAGGACACGGTGTATACAGAGTATGAGGTCATTGTGAGGGTTAAACGGAGTTTCTGGGGTCCTACCCGTGGAGGGGTCCTCCAGCCTGACGTAGCCCCCGCGGGGCAGGTGCAGCAGCTGGTAGATGACCTGGCCGTTGGGACCTTTGTCCGGGTCCACGGCCGACACAGACAGCAGCGTGGTGCCCGGCTGAGCTCCTTCTAGGATCTTCTCTGTGAAGTTGGAGACTCCGAAGGGCCGGAAGCGAGGGGCGTTGTCGTTCACGTCCAACACGTTGATGGTCAGCCTCGCTGTGGAGGACGACGGAGTGAGGAGGGCGTGAAGATAACTACTAAGACTGTGTCTGAAATCACTCCCTACTCCCATACAGTGCACTAGATAGGGAGTTCACCTTTTGTAGGGGTGTCTGAATGTGTAGAGAGCATTACTATTCCCTAAACAGTGCACCCAAAGTTTCCCACAATGCATCGTGAAAAGTAGTGTACAGCCGAATGTCACTAGCTGAGCAAATTTTACCATCATGCATTGCGTTGAAGGACAAATCGCGAAGGGACGAGAGGAGAGAGAGCAGGAAAAAATGGCAAAACTATGAATCGTATATTAATAAATGTCCACCTGGACCCAATTGGGATCGTTGAAAATAAATCCAGCAGTGAGGACGATATAGTGATCGTCTAGTGATTGAAAAAAGGCTGTTTTTTTAAGAAATGAGACGGTCACGGAATCTCCTTCCTGCTGCTTTTCGTTTTGTAAATTTTTGCAACGAATATGTATTAAAAAATGAATTATCCTGGTCATTTCTGTGTGTGTGAGACTTGAGAGTCCACTATATAGTTCCCTCCATAGAACTCCCCTATATAGGGAGGAGGGAGAAGGGAATGCTTTGGGACACAGCCTCATCGTCAGGACGTGACGTACCGTTGGGAACACTTCCTGACTTGTCGATGACCTCGCTGGCGTTGTCGTGGACGGACACGATGATCTCAAACGTAGCGACCGTCTCTCTGTTGATGGGGTTGCGTATAAATACGGCACCTGAAGATTAACAAAACAAAATGAAGCTGGATGGAGAGATGCTGGATGGATAAATGAAATCATTGATAGTCCGTCTGTCACCGGTGTGTAAATCGATGCCGAAGGACTCCTGCAGGCCGTCCACTGCTTTGTTCCCATCATCCTTTGCCTCCACCGAGATGATGTAGTACTCCAGCCGCGGATGCAGGTCGGGGTCGTCGGCGGTCAGCGTGGCGACCACCACGCCCGGCGGCGTGGACTCGTTGACGTTGATCATGGTGACGGGCTCCACGAAGCGGGGCCTCGAGTCGTTCACGTCGTCCAGGATGACCGTGAGCGTGGCCGTGCCCGACATGGGAGGGGTGCCACGGTCCGTCGCCATGACGACCAGGCGGTAGGACCCGCGCTCCTCTCTGTCCAGGGTGGTGTTGCCCACCAGGACGGCGCCGGAGAGCGGGTCGACCACGAAGCGGTCCTGGGCGCCGCTCTCCAGCCGGTAGGTCAGCCAGCCGTTGGAGCCGGAGTCGGCGTCGGTGGCGGACAGCTGCGTCACCACCACGCCTGCAGGGGAGACACACGGGCGTTACATTCCTCACCCATGCGGGGTCACGACCCAGGTCACAGGCCTACGCACCAGTGGGGCTGTTCTCAGGGAGGCGGACGCTGAAACTGGACGGGCTGAAGACGGGCGGGTTGTCGTTCTGGTCCAGGATGGTGACGCTGAGAGGCACGCTGCTGTTCAGACCGCCGACGTCCTCCCCGACCAGGAACAGCTCCACGCGAGGCTCCTGGAAGGCCTCGCGGTCCAGCGTGGCCCCCGGACGCACACGTATGACACCTGAAGGGAGAGGCAGACGCCTTAGCGACTACAGGTTTATAGTGTTTTCCCCGTCTACTCGCCGAGGAGGCATGGCGTTACCAGAGCTGGCGTCCACGGTGAACAGGTCCACTCTGGCTCCCAGCAGGCGGTACTTCACCACAGCGTTGTGTCCGATGTCTTTGTCCTCGGCCAGGACCGGCCCGTTCAACACGGTGACGGTACTGCCTACAGGACAGGAAGGGGCGGGGGGGAGAGAGGGAATTATTAGTATGTTAGTGATAAAGTGTTGCTTAGACGTTAGTGTATGATTGTACAGTTGTACTGTAACACACAGAAGGTGATCATTGCAGTAGTCGGTGGTGGGATGTTACTACATGGTACTACATGGTACTACATGGTACTACATGGTACTACATGGTACTACATATTATCTGCTTTGCCTCCATTAGAAGACATGGAGCAGGAGGAGGTGTTTAGAGGTCACAGGGCGTTCTGGTGGTCCGTCAGTAAAAGTACTCCTCACACTGTGATACAGCGGGACCAACGCCGTAGCGTCGACCTTTCACCTCCAACGTTCAGAGTGAAAAACAGAGAAAAGAGAGCTGCACGTAAACAGGAAGTCGGGGAGACGGCGTTACAGACAGCGCTGTGGCTCGATGCCACAGGCTGCAGAGACGACTCCAGAGAGAGAGAGAGCGAGAGAGGCCCGCGTGAGTGCTACCTGCTGCAGAGTTCTCCGTGATCTCGGCCCTGTAGCTGCTCCTGGTGAACGCCGGCCTGTTGTCGTTCTCGTCCAGCACGCTGATCACCAGGAGGTCCGAGTCCTGGGGGCCCGGAGAGGGAGGAGTATGTGATATAGATACATGAGGAGAAGAGGCATTGCTCAGAAGCACGTGGGGGTTATGGAGAGGTCAGGTTGTGCACATCTTCAGGCTGCTTTAACATCACTGCTGGTTGTTTTTTCACACTCCGTTTGAACACTTTCTCACCTCTGCCACAGAGGCAGCGTTCAAAGCAGCTCACGTTGTTTTTTACTGCCGTTCGGGCGGCTCTCGTGTTCTGAAGTGATTTAGTGTTCAACAGATTCTCATTAAAGAACGATACAAAGACACGTCGGCCCATAAAGACAGGAACTAGCCGTTCAGGAGGAAAGGTGTCCGATAACACGACTTCACAGAGTCAGCAGTAAACCCTACACCAGTATTACATGAGTGGTATTATAGAAGTACACAGGATCACCTGTTATGATTTGTGGTCGTTTCAGTCGTTTCTAGTGAAACATGCACGGGGGGGCGGGGCTTACCCTGCGAGCGATGCGCGGGTTCTCGGGGTTGTCTTTGACCGTGATGGTGAGTCGGTACTCGGCCACTCGCTCTCGGTCCAGCGGCCTGTTCACCTGCACCACACCTGTCTGACGGACAGAGAGGGAGATACATGAACCAGGTGTTACCTACAATACTTTCACCATGGAGGAAGTATCAGTATTAGTACTTATCACACTATAGTACACAATGTAGTATTCCTGGACTAATCCATTCATGCTGGAAGTTCAAATATGTGTATGCTGCCAACATACACACACACACACACACACACACACACACACACACACACACAAAGACAGTAGAAAGACAATAACATATGAATGAATACATGAAATAAATTAAAAATAAGAAATTAAAAAGTTAAAAAAGGCAACATCACATAAAAGCAAGTCTATAAAAGTGTGTTTTAAGAAGTGATTTAAAAGAAGTCACTGATTTAGCTGCTCCTCACTTTGGACCCGCCCACTTTTATCGTGTATTTATTAAATTATGAAAAGGAAATATAATTCTCATGATCAACAAATAAATAAATATGAAACATCTGAAAACTAGATGAAGAATCAGACAAATCTGAGGAGTTGAAAGCTTTCCAACACTGGAAATCAACGGTAACGCCACCTGTAGCCACGCCCACACCACTTGTAGCCACGCCCAACAGTGATGTCACCGCCCCCCGAGTACACCTGCACTTTCCCGCCCCCTCACCGTGTCGTTGACGTAGAAGGCCCCGTCCCGGTTGCCGGCGGTGATGTTGTAGGTGAGCAGCGCGTTGCGTTCGCTGTCGGCGTCGCGTGCTCGGACTCTGGCCACGGAGGTGTGAACGGCGGCGCCTTCGCTCACGCTGGTGTTGTGGGGAAGGTTCAGGAGGACCGGGTCGTTGTCGTTGATGTCTCGGACGCGGACCCCCACCACCACCTGAAGACAAAGATGCAACCTCTAACTCACGCCTGTTCACTCACGGTTAAATTATCTACAAATTATGGGGGGAAAAAAATATGTATATGTGTGTATGTGTGTGTGTGTGTGTGTGTGTGTGTATGTGTGTGTGTGTGTGTGTGTGTATGTGTGTGTGTGTGTGTACGTGTGTTTGTGTGTGTGTGTGCGTGTGTGTGTTTGTGTGTGTGTGTGTGTGTGTGTATGAAGGTAAATCGATGTCAAAACACTTAGAAAGACGCGCAGCAGCGTGTGTGTGAACGCATGGTTATTTGTTATGCGTGCGTGCGTGCGTTGTCGTGCGCAGGTTGTATGTCACGCGTAACAAGAAGCTGCGTACATATGAAGCAGCGTGCGCACGTCTGTCTGTCACTGTTTGACAAATGTTGTTACGCGTTCACACGCACGTGCGGTCGCAGATTCTGATGCTGCGCGGCCGGAATTGATCTGCTGTGCGCACCTACTCCGCGTAACTTGAACGCGTAATGTAGTTGGCCTGTTCATTTCAGTCAACCAGGGGAGGCAACTACATTACGCGTTCAAGTTACGCGGAGTAGGTGCGCACAGCAGATCAATTCCGGCCGCGCAGCATCAGAATCTGCGACCGCACGTGCGTGTGAACGCGTAACAACATTTGTCAAACAGTGACAGACAGACGTGCGCACGCTGCTTCATATGTACGCAGCTTCTTCTTACGCGTGACAGAGTCTGCGCACGTCGTTTCCGCGTACATGTGAGCGCCTGACAAAAATGTTCAATTATCTTCATGCGAGCGTTAATGCGTGCGTTCGCTAAAAAACGCATGAATGTTACGCGTAGTTACTCCGCGTAATGTGATCACAGGCGTGCAGCAGCCATCACGCGTGAACGTGCGCGTGAACGCGTGACCATTATAAGTCAATGAGGAAACTACATTACACGTCAGGCGCTGTGTGCTGCACAGGCGTCAAAGCACGCGGGTGTGACGCGCTCAGTTGATAGTTGCGCAAGTAATATGAAACGATTCTGACGCCATAGTGTGCGTGTGTGTGTGTGAGCGTGTGTGTGTGTATGTGTGTGTGTGTGTATATGTGTGTTTGTGTGTGTGTGTGTGTGTGTGTGTGTGCGTGTGTGAGCGTGTGTGAGCGTGTGTGTGTGTGTGTATGTGTGTTTGTGTGTGTGTGTGTACGTGTGTGTGTGTGTGTGTATGTGTGTTTGTGTGTGTGTATGTGTGTGTGTTTGTGTGTGTGTGTGTGTGTGAAAGGCCCACCGAGCTGTTGCGTGACGGGCTGCCCAGGTCCCGCGCTGTGACCGTGATGTTGTAGAAGGCCGTGATCTCGCGGTCCAGCTCCACGTCCTTCCTCACCCGAAGCTCGCCCTCTACTGGAGAAACCATGAACTCATCTGGGAGAGAGAGACACACAGTGAGGATTTAACAGTCTCTCTCTCTCTCTCTGGACGGAACGATCCGGTACTCACTGTGGGGATCTCCTCCCGTGATGCTGTACTCCACTTTGCCGTTGAGACCAGAGTCTTCATCGCTGGCTCTGAGAGTCCAGACCCGGGGTCCCGGCTGGCCCTCGGTCACCTCGAAGGGTCCCTCGTAGGGTCGGGGGAACACAGGGGTCACGTCGTTCACGTCGAGGACGTTGACCAGCACCTGAGGGAGGGAGGGGGAGCTTTAACATCTGGTTTACACTGAATAACAGCTGGAACACGTGACTCCTCCACATCCCAATACATTTCATGCTCAAACATTCTTGACATCCGGAAGCAAATCTATTTCCACAAATACTGTAATATGTTTTTAAATCCAAATGATTCTGATTTCTCCTGCAAACTGTTTGTGTTCAGATTAAATTAAATGTATGAGGGTTAACTTAGTTTATTAAATAGTCAGAAAAAGAAAAGAATGATCATTAAACGTTTCCAAAGTTGATGTCTTTGAATCACTTATCTTGTCCAAAGGGCAAAATTATTTACTTTTGTTTATTATATAATTATAGAAAAAAGGACAAAAACCGAAAATCTGAAATCAGTATCTTTTGCTTCATTTAAAACTGAAAGGTCAACTTCTAGTTTAAAACTGACTGATTGATTAATTCAGCTGTAAAATGTTGAGTTTTAACGAACGGCATTAAAGCTCGCGTCTCTTTTACAAACTGACTGTTGTGCTGGACGTCAAGCGAAGAGCTGGATTCGGACACTGGTCCGTCGCCGTGACAACCAGCGCGTAATGTCCGTTGCTGACCTCGTAGTCCAGCTCCTTTACGGCTGTGATCCTCCCCTAAACACACACACACACACACACCAGATTAATTCATAATAATAATAATGTGAATAATACTAATGTCTAACAGTCATCACGTCCTACCGTGATGCTGTTGATGTGAAAGGTCTGGATCAGGTTGCCGTGGGCGACGGCGTATCGCAGGGTGCCGTTCAGCCCCTCATCAGGGTCGATGGCTGTTACCGTGGCGATGGTGGCACCGACCGTGTCCGGGCCCTCGCTCAACACCGTGACGTACTCCTCCTCGGGGAACTCGGGCGCGTTGTCGTTCTCGTCCACGATGTGGACGTTGATGGTGGTCGAGGTCTGCAAGACCAAACGGAGGGCACAACTTTGACTTATTGTTGTTGTCAGACATGAAGGGTTTGTTCAGGGTCTTGGTTTTCGTGTTTGGAGAGGCCTCGGAAACCTTCACACTCTGGGAGTCTTGCTGAGACCTTGATGAGATGGAGACCTTGTAGAGGTCTGGACTAAGATACACATCATCTGGTCTCCTTCCTGTGAGATACACTGCATGAGGCTGCTCAATCTTCTGACTTCCTGCTTCTCTGATCAGATTTGTGCTGTTATAAACATTCATTTATTATCTTATCTAAAGGGAACACATTTTCTTCATCTCTTTACAGCATACAGAGTCTAAATGTGATCTTGTAGTCCATTCATTTAATCATTAGAACATCGGTAGATCTTCACATGAGATCAAAAGGCCAAACCTACAAAACCCACAACAGCAAGATGGTAATTACCAGTTTGTTATTTTGCAACGATCACAACACAATAGTATTGTCAATCATCAGTCATTTGAGTAAAGGCCAGCCGTTCGCTCTGCAGCCACTCCTCCACCTTTATACAGCGTTCACTAGAGGAAACCAGGTATTCCCGTCTTCACACGTGACTTCAGGGTTCGTTAACTCGGGAAGGAGGACCAATATGGCGGGACAGGAGGGAGAGAATCTAAAATGTCATCTTCTCAGTCCGAAGAAAAAAGCTAAACCTGGATTTAAGTGAAGTGGAAGAAGGACGGCAACAACAGCTTCATCAAACACTGAAAGATTCAGATACATTAGCAAAAGTATCACTGTGTGGGATAAAGGTTGAGCCAGTTCCTGCTCCACCAGTCTGACCTCCTGCTTCCCTCCCAGTCCTCCTCCCAGTGCCACTACAAAGATGGACCAACTGACGGGCACCCTCGGGCTGTGGCGGTTAAAGAGGCCGTTGGAGTTTCACAATACTGTGATTTCTGCATGAGCTGCATGCGTGTTGTTGTTGTTGTGTGTGAGTGTGTGTGTGTGTGTGTGTGTGTGTGAGTGTGTGTGAGTGAGAGAGACTAAACCACACATACAGGTTACCCAACCATCACAGAAACTGTATTTATATCAAATATGATACCATCCAAGCCAAACGGTAAAATCCACTGATTTCTCACGAGGATCTGTTTACTAGTTTAGTACTAGTAAACAGTTTAGTACTAGTAAACAGTTTAGTACTAGTACTACTAGGAGTTCTACTCTGCCTGTGAAATTTGGTATTTTAGACATAAAAACAACACGGCTGAGAGAAGTTCGACAGCACGTTATGTAAGACGGATTTACAGACGTGCTCATAAATAAACACGCTTTTTAAACATCGATGCCCAGAGCAGCCATCTTTCATTTTGAGGTTGATTTTGTTTTTTTGGAATTTTTGCAACCAGTGAAGGAAGTGACCATATTTGAGCATAAATTAATGCTTAAAGTTATCTTCCATAATTTGAGGTCAACTTTACAGCTAAGTCAACTTAGTAGCTAACTAGCATTGGTAGCGTGGTAGCGACCTGTCAATCAGCAGGTAAGCCCCGCCCCCTAAAGCATCCCCTGCTTTCTGGTCTGGTGGACTCTAAATGGACCATAATGTACTAAATGAACATCATGCTGGATTGAAGAAGACTTGAAACTAGAGATTGAGACCATAAACTCATGTTAACAATGTTTACTGAGATAATACATCATGAGAGAAGTAGGACCATTTTCTCATAGACTTCTATACAACCAGAGGAGTCGCCCCCTGGTGGCCAGCAGAGAAAAGTAGGACCATTTTCTCATAGACTTCTATACAACCAGAGAGGAGTCGCCACCTGGTGGCCAGCAGAGAGAAGTAGGACCATTTTCTCATAGACTTCTATACAACCAGAGAGGAGTCGCCCCCTGGTGGCCAGCAGAGAGAAGTAGGACCATTTTCTCATAGACTTCTATACAACCAGAGAGGAGTCGCCCCCTGGTGGCCAGCAGAGAGAATGTCAGTGAAAGTCACTTCAACCTTGGCTTCACTTCCCAGAACTGGAGTTATTTTTGCTGCCCGGGTTTCGACTTCCAAGTTGATATTTCCAGCTTCCCAGTTCAAATCGAAGCGTAAACAAAAGACATTGTCGAGATGCATTGTGGGAAATGTAGGATCCAACGTAAATGTAATGCTAAAAATCTCTCTCTGCTTCTATATGGAAGCAGAACAGTAAAGTGCTGGAGGAGCCCTTTAATCCCCTTTTTGGTGTGTTTCTAACATATTATATTTCATAAAAGTGTGTGTGTGTGTGTGTGTGTTGGAGTTGATTGATACTGCTTTACTCCCGGGGGTGGGGCAGAGAGGGGGGGCTGACAGCGGGGGGAGGAGCCTGTCGTCTCCGTGTATCACGTTGCTTTCCGCTGCACAGAGTAACGTACTGACGCTCAAGTCAACCAGCTGTGTGATTCCTGATTCCTAGTCAAGCAGCTTCACTGGACTCCGTTAACCCGACACACACGCGTATTGGTTTTTAAAGGAGAGGTAGTTGTTGAGAGGAGTCGATCAGTTGTTGGTGTTGTTGGTGTTTTTGTTGCTCAGCCTCCGGAGGAGCATGGAGAGGAGAGGATTAACCTGCCGGACCCGGACGGCGCTGTGGGGGAAGAGGACCCTGCTCTGGTTCTGCTCCGTTTGCCTTTACATCGCTGAAGGTGAGTTGAGCAAAAAGAAAAGCTGTCCGGAGTCGTCGAGCCGGATCCGCCCGGCGTGCGGCGACTTGTTGACTTCTATCCGAGACAAACTGAGTCAAGTCAGTGATGGGGAACGTTCATGACACAGGGGGAACCAGAAAAGTTCATCCTGAACATTAAAGTCAACTAAAGTATCAATATTCCTTCTTCTTGTTTATCATTTTTGCGCACACGTGCGTTATTTCATAACCGTAAACATTTGGGATCATTTCAGTGTTCGGTTTGTTTCTGCTGCTGTTGTTTTGAGGCGGAACATCTGGCGTGAAGCCGGTTTGAAAGCCGCACCCAATGGGACGTAGTTTTATGATGACAGCCGCAAAGTGGACACGGTTTTAGACTCGCGACCAAAAACGGCCAAAAAACACGCGCGTAAAACTTTCCCCAAAGCTGCGCGCGCTCCTGTTGTTTACCTCCTGACTACTGCTCGACCATTTTTAAATGTTATCAAATGTAAGGATGTTGTTTTTAAGGACTGTGCACGTGACGGAGAAGCAGCTGTTGCCTCAGGCGCGCGCACGCTGCTTCACTTCAAACGAGGTTATCAGCTTTCCTTTAGGATTTGGTCTGTTTGGATAAGCTCACGGGATAAGTCCGTCAAACCACCGGGGATGTTTACTGAACTGACCCTCCCAAAAACACCGACAGGCTGGAATCATTCTCATGTGTCCCAGAAGAGCTCCAATAGAAGCAGCCCTGGAGCCCAACGTTCTGGGCTCCAGGGCTGCAGGGTTCTCCTCCCGCCGGCCCGGGATGTCTTCTTTGTTTGGAGGTTTCCTTCCTTCTGACCTCCATGATGAAAACAGCTGTTTGTGCCAGTAATGGGTTTCTCCTCCACCAAACATGAGATAAACAGAGCGCCAATCAGTGCCTCACTCCTTTCCCCTCCAGTCCAGATAAGCGTCCAGACGAGGACAATGGCACAGTCAAATCTGGATCAGGATGTGACTGCTCTCACTCTGGACTACTTTCTCCTGCTGCTGCTGTGCATTGATCCCCGTCCTGAATGATGTGGGGTGTGTGTGTGTGTGTGTGTGTGGGGGATGATGAGTCATACGATAACGGAGGAAGGGGAGCTCCCCTTGTTATTCTGTGATTTTTCATCTCTGAGAAACATTTTCTGCTGAGAGCGTAAGAGTCGGGTGTTTGATGTGCAGCGAGAGTGACGGGTGGAGAAAGAAAATCCCCAAACGCCGGTGACCTTCACATTTGTGGTGAGGATGCATCTACTGAACGGCCCAAGGACACGGCCGGTGGAGCCTTGACTCTTCAGTCACAGCAACATGTTGGTCGGGGGAAGATCTCAACTACAACAACAGCGGAGCAATATAATCTCAGTATGGAAAGCATGAAACGGAACCAGAGAGAGGAAACAGGCACCTATAGGTGACTAATAAATGAAGAAAGCACGTTCAGAGTTACAAAAAGCCCTTTTATTATTTCAGCTGCATCGTTGCTCCACAATGTTGTAATCATTGTGCAACCATTTAGTTACGTGGCTGAACGCATGAAGTACGTGGAAGAGGAAGAGGAAGGCCCAGGCTGTTTGCCCAACATTTAAATAGCACTTCCATGTAGAAATTCACACAAATTTGACTACCAAAGTTAAAAAAAAAAAAGACATGATTGTCATCGAATGTCGTGGATGTCTGAGTGAGCACGGTGACCTGCGTCACTGACCCCGAACAGCTTCCCCTTAGGCCTCGGTGGAACCTGACACGGCACTTTATAACACTTCCTGTTGCTGAAAACATGCTTATTACATCTGGTTGTTATGACAGAAGCTTCAGCTGAAACTCACTCTCTCTCTCTGTGTGTGTGTGTGTGTGTGTGTGTGTGTGTGTGTGTGTGTGTGTGTGTGTGTGTGTGTGTGTGGAGGGGCTAACCTGGGATTCTCCTGCTGGTTTCATTAACACCCTGTAATGGGCTGGATAACAATTAGCATCACAGTAGGTGTGAAAGAGGGTGGAGTTTGAGGTGTGTGTGTGTGTGTGTGTGCTCTTGTACAAACAGGTAGATCTACGTTACCAGTAGGGCACGTTCAGCGTCGTGTTAAAGAAGAAAAGTAGTTCCTAACGGTTAACCTTGGGGCTGACGTAAGCAGATGCGAGGATCATGTTTAATTAAGTCACACAGGCGTTGCTGCGTGTCTGAATGCATGAAAGCTGTCAGAGGCAACATGCCCTTAACAGGTGGCATTCAGCCTTTAAAACAAAGGCGGGCTTGTTTCTGGGGCCCCGAGGGGCGATGGGGATCCTGAGAACGGAGACCACAGGAGGAAACTCCGATGCATAATGGATGTGAGAGCAGCAGGCGGGGCAAGGCTCGCTGTCAGGCTTTACCTGCTTGCAGCCACATCAAGATAGCGTCGAGATAGTGCTGACACTGCAGTAACCTCACCCAACTGGAGACCAGATTGTGCTAAAAATACACATATTCATTTCAAATGATTTAAGGGAGGTCTAGTGTTGTCAGGAAAGGTTAATGGGGCAGAATGTAAGACTTATTAAACACATTTTAAAACCAAAAAACCTGCTGACATCCGTCTCCACGAGTGTGAATGGGGCTAGTGAAACCAGAGTTGTCATAAAGAGTAGAGAGGGAGGGAGGAGGGTGTGAAACGGGAGAGGAGAAGGGCTTCCCCTCCTATTGTCCCACCATGCAGGCCGGAACAGCCGTGGGGGGCAACAGTTTCACTTTAATCACCCTCCCTCATCTTCCTATTGCTTTTCCTGCCACACAATGGCTGCAGCAGAGTTCACTCACACACACAGGAACATGGCCGCTACCTACCGCAGTACACAGGATGCACCCACACACACACACACACACACACTCTCTCACACACACACACACACACACACACACACACACACACACACACACACACACACACACACACACACACACACACACACACACACACACACACACACACACACACAGCTGATGGCATGGCAGCTGTATTTCCTACCCGGCAGAGTGCAAACCAATTCAATTTAACCTGCATTGACATTCAGACCAAAACAATCGGACGTGTTTATGTTGCATGTCGCCGCCCTTTCAACGCTGTGGTGAATCACACAGAGCTGCTGCAGATCTGTGATGTTACAGTGTGTGTGTGTGTGTGTGTGTGTGTGTGTGTGTGTGTGACACACCTGCAGTGACATCATTAGTGATGGGGGTGTGAGTCAAGGGTGCAGCAGCAGCAGCTGTAGGCCTTCAACTCCACTTTAAGCAGGCAGCAGTCAGACAGGAAGGAAGTCCACTCCTCAAATTCTGGAACTCATCATTGACCCTCCAAACATTGACATTTTTACTGCAACCATGCTCAGAATCTGGATCTCTGGCTGCAGTCCACCCCCACACATACTTCTGCTCTTCTCCGCAGCGCTGAGCATTCCTGGATGCTAAACCACAATCTGTTACAGAGCAGATCGGTTGAAGTCTTCCATGCTGGATAAACGGGAGCCATGACATGATGTTGCTGCTCGGTGTATATTAGGATGGTTTGTTGTGTTATTGGAGTGAACTATTCATTCAGTGAAGACATTAAAGAGTGTTCTACTGAGGTAAGAAGTCAGAGCAGGATGTGGTTGATGGTCAGAGACTTATGTGACATGTAGAGATTCCTGGATGTGAGTGTAAACCTGTATGTAAACCTGTATGTAAACCTGTATGTAAACCTGTATGTAAACCTGTATGTAAACCTGTATGTGGGGAATCTTTCTCAGGTTTCTTGAGAATGAAATGCTTTCTAATGATACCACGCAGCAATAATCACATTTCTACAATTCCTCCAGTTTGATGTCACATGACATGAGCTCCTGTATGTATTGGCTGACATGTCTTGAGAAAACAGGCAATTTAACTCCCACAGGAGGTTGGTGTATTCAGCTTTCAGCCTGCAGACTATGTGCTATCTTTAACCACAGCAGGAATATAACAGAACAGGAAACAAAACCGTGCTGACCCAAAATGCAAAAAACAACCCAGGACGCATATAGTGTGCAGGAACAGACCATGGGAAAGGGCCCGACTCGGGCATCACCCATGTGGAGATTGGTAGTTGCTATGACTTGTGGTCATTCTGTGTTATGAGAGGCGTTACCAGGCAGGAAGTGCAGCTACCAACTATTTATTTATATATATATATATATATACAACAGAAACGTGTTTTACAGCAACATTTGATTATCTTATGATACTTTTAAGGAAAACTTTAATCTTCTGTGTCCAAACAAATTAAATAAAGGAACATTATGATGTACTTGCATTAGCATAAATGTATCTTTATTGTGATTGAAATATTGATTTTGGCTTTTGTTAATTGCAGTTTCTGAAAAACTGTCTGCCAGCTCCGTAAACATGTGACTTACCTACGTTCTTGCATCCTGTCTCTCCAGGTAAAGGCGACGTGTCCCACGCCCACTCCACCCTGGGGGTCTCGGCCCCCCACCTCTTCTACACCTGTCCCGAGGGCGCCACCGTCAAACTGCTGTGCAGCCAGCGTGGTGCCGCCTTGCACCCCGCCGACGTCTTGAAGCGCAGCTGGCTCTTCACGCCGCACAGCGACCAGCGCTGCACGGGCCACGCGGGCCCGCGCCACACCGTCGTCGGCCGTTCCCACGTCAACCACACTTTGCCGGCCGGCTTGGACTTCGGATCTGCGGAGCACAGCTTCTGGGTGGTTCTGCAGAACGTGACCCACGCCGACCAGGGCCGCTACTGCTGCATGGTCCTGGACTTCCAGCTGGAGCACAAACACGGCGCCCTCGTGCAGAGGCCGCACAGCCACGTCATCCTCCAGGTCACACCACGTAAGGACGCCACACGCAGGGCTGGCAGTGTGTGTTCAGCCTGTAGAGCATGCCTACTATTCCTTTAGCCCCGCCTCCCAGACACAGCAGCAGGGAAATTACTCTGGATTACTGCTTATTATGACCTTAAGGCCCTAATGATTCAAATCATTTGCTGAAAGCATGTCTTTGTTTTTTCTTTCCAGGGAGAAACGGGTCTCAGGATTGCACCATCTGGGATCCTGCACCAACTGGAGGTGTGTCACCTCATTCAAGCCCTCACAGCCCACGTATGACGGCCAGTCATTCCATGGTATTAACCTTCCAGTCTCTCTTCTGCTTCCTCCAGGCTCCGTGCCAGTGGCTTTGGCCATATCAGCCTGCATCCTGGCTCTGCTTTCTCTGCCTCTTATTCTGGTTCTCGTGTACAAACAGAGGCAGAACGGCCATTCGAGCAGACGTAAGTAACACACACACACGTCTAGCTGTGGGTCAAATATAAATGTTCTCCGCTGTGTTTTTGTCTGATACGTATTTCCTGTCCACGAGGAGGATTAACTGTATTTCACACTGTAGGAAGCCCATTCACACTGGATCTGTAGTGTTCCGCTCCGTTTCAATTCACTCACAATGGCCCATTTCCCGTTTCCTCTCTCCCAGGTGCACAAGAGCTGGTGAGGATGGACAGGTACGTTTTCCCACAGTCTGTCAAGGCAGCTGCTTTCATGGGCCCGGCTCCAAAACACAGCTGCTCTTAGCAATAATAACACCGTGTACGTGGATACTCCACTGTGCGGCGGCCACAGCATTTTCCAGCACAAGAGGTCGATTCAGCCAAACGACCTAATTAGGCCACAAAAAACATGTCACAACTCTTCAGAAATCCCCGATTACTTTTGTTTTTAAGGATGAAATACTGATGTTATGTCCCACTTTTTTACCGCTATTACTTCACAGCACAACAGGGAGATTTAATGTATTCATTTGTATGTACACAACTCATCTAAAACCAACTCAGTGAAGTGTTGTAAGTGCATGAATATGAAAGCCACACATCTTGAGCAACAAGTGAGTGTTGGGACAGTTTGTTGGCTCATATCGGCGATCTTTTTAACTCATGCTTCCCTTTCTTGTGTGTTTGCAGCGAGGCTCAAGGCCACGAGAACCCTGTGTTTCTTGGGGGATCACCGCCGACTAAGACCCGCACCGTGTCTCAGATCATGACCCGGCAAACCTCGGACACCGGACGCCACCTGTTGTCTGAGCCAGGAACCCCCTTTTCTCCTATTCACGGGGACGTATTCTTCCCAATAGAAGGTAAACACACACTGAACTATACAGCCTGCCAATACAGCAGCAACTCATACCAATAGTTACACAATATTCACACCCAGACAGATAAATGAACACACAACGTGGCCACTAAATCACTCAGTGCAGTGACCATCTAACCCCGTTCTCTATTTGGTTCAGCTGCTTCAAACCTCACACAGAAAGCAGAGCATGACTTATCTCACTTCTCTGATTAGGAGGTGTGAGCATTAGCTTTACATTCTCATTTGAGACTCAAAACAACGTACAAAGTACTTGAGTAGTTGAAACCGTGTTTCACAAGGACAGATCTCTGGAAATACCCATTTCAAAATGTACAGAACAGTATGGTAAAATACTCTGATGCAATCACAGAGCAACCAAGGCTTTGCGTGCGGCTGCTGAAACATCCTGCGTGCGGTAAAAGTGTTGGCGGAAAAGATGCGCACACTCTTGTGCAAAAAGTGCACGCTCACACTGAAAAACACAAAAAACCAGCTGTGCCGAGGGCTGAAGTGACAGGTTTGATTCCCTCCCCCGCACGCCTGAAACCGACTCCCTTGTGCTGTCACCCGCTGAATTCTCCTCTCGCCTCCCTCGCAAGTCGTTCTCCACCCATCAGCACTCTCGTTTAACACTAATGGCCCCTTCAGCCGTTCTCTCCGGCTCAACGTGAAATAATACCGACACATTAGTTACGGTGCTGGGGTTCAATCCTGAGTGTTTTTCTACCGAGTCCCGGGGCACCTGTGCAGACATTCCAGGCATACTGAGGTAGATTGCCCGTTTCCTGGCAGCGCCGTCAGGACTGAACTGGACGTACCGAGAATACAACGTTGTTCCCGTGACCTTGAACGGCTACGACGAGTCTCAGACACACTTCATCTATACTGTGGGAAACCTGACAAGTGTACATATTAGGTAAAACTGGGACACACACACACACACGAGTGAGTTCTACAAATAGAATCCTGGTAATGAGTAATGTCAGGAGTGGGAAAACCTCTGCTTACGCTAAGTGACAGATGGAATATGCCTGGCTGCCTCTCAGATGACGGCTCTGTTCCTCCTCTCCAGAGTGCCACAAATATTGATGAAACCATCAAAAAGCTGAGCCAAAAAATCCCCTGATATATATTTCGACATTTGTTACAGTGGCTTTCCCTGTCCGAGCTCATTTCCTTCAGCGGTCTACAAACAGTTATGCAGAGAACACATCCTGGTTTCATGTCTGAGGTTTCGTGTTATGGATGAAAGCCACACTCCGGCTTCCTCGTTCGTCTTTGTTCGCCCGCTGACCTGAAGCCGAGCGGAATTTTACTAGCAGCAGTTCCCTCTTCAACATGTCGCAACTCACACTCCGAGCCTCTTTGTTCTGCTTTTCAATTTGTTTCCAGCAAAACATCTTATTCTGAGAAACCCATCAGTCTCTCTGCGTGCTTCGACTATTCTAGGGGGGACTATATTTGGAAAATAAGATATTCCATCATTTTGGGCAGGAAGTGCAATTTTGAAGCTGTTAATATTTAGTGTCAGCAAACAGACATGAAATGTGTGCAGGATCATGTTCTGTGCTGTCAGTGACCAGAACTGCTCTCTCTTCCAGACACCATCCTGGAGTCTCCAGACTTCATGCAGGTTTAAAAGGAGGGCTGGAACCTCGTTCATCGCTCTAACTGCTGACCTGGAAACAGTCCTGCAACTCTCTTCCTCTTCTTTCTGCCTCCAGAGTGATGTTGCCCTTATCAGCTGTCTCACAATAACCTCTGCTGGGATTGTCGTCTGTACATTGTCTGGACCGCAGGAGGGAACGGACTGTGTTTTTTTATTTTTTTATTCAAAAACTATTTCCACCTGTAACAACAGCTGGAGGCCAGAAGTGAACTTTTGCTTTTGTGCACTTGTGTTGTGTTCTTCTTGAGAAGAGTCCGGAGGGTTGAGGGCGAGGGTGGTGCCGTGTGCAGGGGTGGCATGGTGACGACAAAACAAGTTTGTAGCTTTCACACCAAACCTGTTTGGTTCACTTCATATGAACAATGCTTTTACTTGTTTGGTTCATTTAAGGTTAGTGTGCACGCTGTTATTCCAACCAAAGAACTGCACTCACGGCAAATATAGCCTTAAGTGCCTTAAACTTGCATTCTCTCTGCTGGCCACCAGGGGGCGACTCCTCTCTGGTTGTATAGAAGTCTATGAGAAAATGGTCCTACTTCTCTCTGCTGGCCACCAGGGGGCGACTCCTCTCTGGTTGTATAGAAGTCTATGAGAAAATGGTCCTACTTCTCTCTGCTGGCCACCAGGGGGCGACTCCTCTCTGGTTGTATAGAAGTCTATGAGAAAATGGTCCTACTTCTCTCTGCTGGCCACCAGGGGGCGACTCCTCTCTGGTTGTATAGAGATCTATGAGAAAATTGTCCTACTTCTCTCTGCTGGCCACCAGGGGGCGACTCCTCTCTGGTTGTATAGAAGTCTATGAGAAAATGGTCCTACTTCTCTCTGCTGGCCACCAGGGGGCGACTCCTCTCTGGTTGTATAGAAGTCTATGAGAAAATGGTCCTACTTCTCTCTGCTGGCCACCAGGGGGCGACTCCTCTCTGGTTGTATAGAAGTCTATGAGAAAATGGTCCTACTTCTCTCTGCTGGCCACCAGGGGGCGACTCCTCTCTGGTTGTATAAAAGTATATGGTCTCAATCTCTAGTCAATCCAGCATGATGTTCATTTAGTACATTATGGTCCATTTAGAGTCCACCAGACCAGAAAGCAGGGGATGCTTAAGGGGGCGGGGCTTACCTGCTGATTGACAGGTCCATTTAGAGTCCAACAGAAGACCAAACAGGGTATGCTTTTGGGGCGGGGCTACTTTGTGATTGACAGGTTGCTCCAATGCAATTAGCTACTTAGGTAACTTGAACCTTGAATTATGGAAGCTAACTTTGTTAGAAGCTTTACACCAGAATCCAGATGGATCCAGATCCAGCTGCTCGGGGTGCCCATCTGCCACTTCAGTTCGACAGATCCACCCGTCGCTCCTCCGCAGCCCAAATATGGTAACTTCCATTCACTGGTTGCAAACATTCCAAGATGGCGAGGGCCAAAATGTCGATCTTAAGGCTTCAAAATCGGAGTCCACGTCACGGTGACTACCTCCACTTCTTCTATACGGTCTACGATGATCCGCGGGATTATGTCAAATTAAAAAAACGTTTTAATCATCCATGTGCTGATTGTTTGAATAGACAATCATGCAGAGAGGTTGAAATCCTCTCACATTAAGTTGTTATGGCATTACACTGTTCCTCTGTCATTTCCACGTGTCCTCAGCTTGGTTTTCTCTTCCTCCTTTGCTACCTCAGTTACTGTCAGCTCTGCTGCTCTACATACTCTCTCCTTCCTTCCTGTACACTCAAACGCAGCACTTCAGTGGCCTTAAATAGAAAACCGTTACTTATTCCTTGTCATAGTCGTTCATGAATGTCATCATGCTCATGTAAAGTTCATTTACAATAAATTGTTTATTGATTTTTTTCTTGAATGTATCCAAAGAGATTGTTCGTAAAAAAAAACCCAGCATCATAAAACTGCAGACTGTTTAATCAGCTTCATCTCAACACTGTTTTTAAGATGTCTTATCCTTTTTATTCTGTTACCATGTTTCTTGATGTATCTGATAGGAAGTGTATATTAGTGTTTTATTGTGTGTGCAATGTGATGTTAATAAGTAAATACTATTCGGCACATGTGTGGAGGAATGGCATTGACATATTAACCAAAAACATATCAAGGTAGAGGGAGAGAAAAGGAGAAGCAGTCTTATTATAAATAATTATTAATTAGCGTGTGTGCCGTTGCGAGAAACCACTGCTGGATTATCTTTTCATATCGAGGTCAAATGTGCACAGGAGGCGCTCAGCAGATCTCCAAAACGATGTGTAGCTGGTATATAGGACAGGGTTTGCAAGAAGTAGTCAAACTGGGGTTTCCAAGTGTGTGTGTGTGTGTGTGTGTGTGTGTGTGTGTGTGTGTGTGTGTGTGTGTGTGTGTGTGTGTGTGTGTGTGTGTGATCAAATCTCGAGTTACAGTTTCAAGAATAACTCTGCGGTCTGGTTTTAAAAATGTGTGTGTGTGCATACTTGCATGCAATCCTGCATCTGTATGCAAACGTGTGTTTTATACTGTAAAAAGTCTGGATTTGATGTAGACGTAGAGCGGTGCTGCAAGAAAGAAGCACGCTTGTTCTGTATATTGCATTTAAATTGTGCCGATTGTAGCTTGTATAATAAAAGTGGAGCTCTTAAACCTTACGGCCGTGTGTGTGTATGTGTCTCTGAAATCCATGACTGGCGGCTCTCGGAGACGATCGCCACACAAGGACGTGGTGCGCTGGCTGCCCGGGGAGCCATTACATTTGGAACAAGGTTGTTCCACTTGTGTGCCTGTGAGACGGTGCGGAGGGAGGCCGGCATCGGGCAGAGAAAATGATAAAACAATCTTAGTATCTGGTTTTATGAGAGGAGACGGGGATGAGATGAGAGGAGGGGTGCCTGTTGCTGCCATTTCTTCTCTCCGCTGCTCTTTATATCTTGTATTAACCTGAGCTGTATTATATATATAATATATAAATATATATATAGGCTTGCAGGACTGAAGTCGAGCAACGTTTAAAGTGTAAGTGCACGCACATGACACATACAGTACATGACTTCTCCGTGAACACATGAAGAGGCTTTAAAAAGCCTTTTAAATGGTGCAGACAACAGGAACAACACGCATCTTCCTCTTTTTGGAAATACGACTTGTGGCTTTCCTGTTTACAGACGAAGGTGTTTCCTGTGCTTCACAGCTTATCACCTCACAGAGAAGATCAACCAACACTGTAGTAGCTGGTTTGTGCCCTAGCTGGGCTTCAGGCAGGTAGACAGAAGGAAGTAGGCAGACGAATCTCCAGAAAAAGCACATCTTCAACATGTGACTGTTTGTTGAAACCCCCAAATCACCAGATCAGGTTTGAACCAGTGTTTAAAGCGTTGACATAATAATGTCACTTGATTTAACAACAAATCTCAAGTTTTGAGTATTTGACTTTAGACTCGAAACACATTGAGACGGATATTTATTTCAGTGATCTGGTGTGTTGAGTCATCTTACCGACAGAGGCGGCGTGCCGTCGTCCTCCACGGTGACGGTGAGTCGATACTCCTGCTGGCGCTCTCGGTCGGGAGGGGCGGGCCGCGTCACCATCTCGCCGGTGACCCGGTCCATGCGGAAGGTCAGGTCCTGGTTCCCGGCGGTGATGTAGTAGAACAGCATGGCGTTGGGGCCGATGTCTTGGTCGGTAGCGACCACACGGAGGACCGACGTACCTCCACCCACATTCTACAAATGCAAGAAGCCTCGTTATTATAGTGCAAACTAAACGATCCCAGATTGCTCAGCTCCTGTTCAAGAACTAGATACGAACTTTGGGGCCCTTTATTTATGTATTTATTTTGTTTATTTTCTTTCCAAATTGATTCAAGTTAACTGTTTTTAGTTTTGTTGTCTGTACTGTCTTATGTGGATGAAACCCTGGTCCCCACCTCACTAATGCTGACGTTGTAGCCCCTCTGGCTTTCGATGACGGGCGCATTGTCGTTGACGTCCAGGATGTTGATGGTGAGGGAGTGGTCCGTGTGTCGGGGAGGTGAGCCGTTGTCGACGGCACGCACCTGGAACAACAAGCACAGGCACTGAGGAGTCGTGGTTCCTTTCTAGAACATCTCGTGCTGCGAGGTTCTCTCTTTGAAGTGAAAATATTAACATGACTACGATCGTGTTAGCCGGAAAACAGTGGTCACACCATATTTTTTGAGGAAACGTGTGACGTGGATTGAGGGTATTCTAAAGCTGAGGTGAGATGTTCCGTCAGGGTTGTGGTGTAAGTGTCAAAGGTGCAAAGATGGCCTCATAGATATATAAAGATCATAACTAATCTGACCTTCAGCAGGTAGCGGTCTACTGACTCTCTGTCCAGAGCAGCATTGACAAAAACCTCCCCGTAGGTGTGGTTCAGCGTCTTGATCTTGAACACATCCTCCATGTTGCCGGCCACCAGAGAGAAATTCACCTGCGAGAGAGGAGATTAAAAATATCAAGTAGTTTAATGAGTGTATTTGGCTGTAAGGATAGCAGATAACAGAAGAGCAAATGGGCAAGAAATACCACAATATATAAGAAAGACAGAAAAAATACAATGTTGAGGGTTATGGCTGTGGCGTATAATGTCGGTAGTAGGGGTGAGTTTTGGCAAGAACCTCACAATACGATACGTATCACGATACTTTGGTCACAATACGATACGTATCACGATACTTTGGTCACGATACGATATGTATCACGATACTTTGGTCACAATACGATACATATCACGATACTTTGGCCACAATACGATACGTATCACGATACTTTGGTCACGATAAGTATCACGATACTTTGGTCACGATACGCTACGTATCACGATACTTTGGTCACAATATGTATCACAATACTTTGGTCACAATACGATACGAATCACGATACTTTGGTCACTATACATATCACGATATTGCGATATAAATAAAGATGAAAATACAAGTACCTCTATATGTACATCAGATGATATTGATCAGAGGACAAATTGAGTCAAATCTATTTAATTCAAAACAGCCTGTCCATTTTATTAATCCCCATAAAATTCAATGGAATAAATATTGAAAATAAAATGAAAAAGGATAAAGTACTGCAGTCACAACGCGTCTAAACAGGAATCTTTTTTTTTTTTTTTAAATCAATCAACTTGTGGTGCTTGGAGCTGTGTGAGAGAACACAGAGTCAAATGAAAGGTAGGAAACACCCTTATTGCTGATTCTCATCCTGGTAAAGATGCAACACAAACTGCTTCACGTTTCCCGTCAAACACAAGCTGACGTGTTGTAAAAGAAGCTCTTTTGTAATTCATTTATTACAGCAACACTCTGACAACGTCCTGTGATAACGATCGCTGGAATGTTTTATTGCGACACACGAGAGTCGGCTCGTTCTAGATTCTCACCAGCCCGTTCAATCCAGCGTCTTTGTCCCTCGCCAGCACCACCGCCACTCTCTTCCCCATGGGCGTGTTCTCCGGGATGTCCACCGACGTATCCGACGTGATGTCCACCTCGGGACTGTTGTCGTTCATGTCCAGAATGGTGATTGAAACCTGTCGAGCAGTGAGAGCAAAAATATCAGAAATAATCAAAGAAATACTTACCTCGGCGATTCATCAAATAACCAAAACCTACACAAGACAAGATGCTGCAGATTAAAACATTTACTAATGCCTCTAACGTCTTAAAAAAACACAAGTCTTACCTTCTGCACTTCCAATGAGAGATGCAATGAATAAAAGAGGAATGCCGTTAAGTTTTCTATAACAGAGTAGACAACACATGCTGTGATGAATCAGAATGCTGTACATGACAGAGAAGGGAGATCGAATGATGAAGCTCAGGATGAAGCGTACCACAGTGGAGTCTTTTTTCGGCCCTCCGTCATCGGCTACGACTGTCAAGGTGTACATGTCGCCCTTCTCCCGGTCCAGCTGGCCCGTTACCGTGATACGACCCTGAAACATCACATCAGCATGGATAAGATTCCATGCAAGGTAGACGTCTTCTAATGTCAGCAAGGACAAATGAAAACACTAACAAGCATCATAAAAAATACAAAAATACCCCATTTCTCATTTATCACAGGAATCAAATGGCTTCAAAGCAAAGGTGCTCTTTGATCAGCTTACAGTCATGCAGCAACAAGCTTAAATCACAGGGGAGAGGTGTCACTGGATCAGGCTGCGGTTAATGGATGCAGCCTATCTGACAGAAGGCGGGCGGGATCTTTCAAGTGTGTTACGTCATGCCTGTCGGTGACCTTTCCACTCACCGTGACACTGTCTATCTTGAAGAGGGCCAGAGCCGCCGGCGACGTGTCGGGGTCGAAGCGGTACGTCAGCTGGTTCAAGTTGTCGGCCGACTGGGCCTGCACCTGGACCACCTCGGTCCCTGTGGCCACGTTCTCACGGAGCGACGCCTCGTAGCCGGCTGAGAAGAAGGCCACGGCCTCGTCCAGCTCGTTGAGCAGCGTGACGTACACCGTGCAGAAGCCTCGGTGGAAGGGCGGGGCTTGGTCGGTGGCCGACACGTTCATCATGTAGGTGGTCTTGGTCTCGTAGTCCAGGTAGTCCACGGTGGTCACCAGGCCGGTGCTCACGTCCACCTCGAACTTGCGGTCCGAGCCGGAAACAAGGGCGTAAGCGACGGCGCCGCCATCACCTGAGCGGGAAAGAAGCGGTTGGCATGGCGATGCTTTCAATAACATAATACATGGCACACCTACATTGTTACACTGTTACAGTTTCAGCAGCTTCCTCTATTCTGTGTTGTGGTTATTTCTGCTCTCATGTTTTGGAAAATGTATGTCACAGCAGCAAATGCATCAGAAGGAGCCTAAGAGACACCGAAACACAGGAAGTGGATAGAGGAAATCTGTACCGTGGAGCAGGAAGTCTAAATGCCAGTTACAGTAAATGCCATTTTCTATTTTTTACGGGTGCTCGTGTGATGTCACAACGTTGTGGTTAAGAGGTTTGATATTTGCCTTTGGAGTGGCACCGACTAGTGTCAGGGTGAGTGACCTGCAAACAAGCCGGTCTGTGGCCGTGGCTGCAGAGCGGAGGCAGGAAGCCTCTGTTTGCTGATGCAGCCTGATATCTGAGACCGGACTCACCGGTGTCGGGGTCTGTGGCTCGCACCACGATCACGGAGGTCCCGATGCCGGCGGTCTCCCGAAGGCCCAGACGGTTGTATTGCTGCTGGGTGAACACCGGCACCTCGTCGTTGGCATCGTCCACGTACACGATCACCTGCAGGGGAAGACGACACGTCAACTATCCACCTTCAGCAATACTTTTACTCTGCTTGGCTGTTTTATCTATCAGACTACATTCTTAAATATCACATATCCAAGTCCCACTGAAGTCTACATTTCTGGATAAAATATGACAAGGCAAGAAAAAGCTAGTCACAATTTCCTAAATGTATAAAACTTTGCAATAGAAAGCAAATTACTTCCAGTTTAAAATATGCTATATATTTTGCATTGGGGGTGAAATTGGACATTTTACAGCATCATCCCGTTCCAGCTGCCCTCGTCTTCCTCACCCTCACGGAGCTCCGCATGCTGCCCTCGTCACTGTTGTAGGCCTCCACCTCCAACACATGGGAGCTGCTGCTCTCTCTGTCCAGCGCCCGCAGGCCTCTCGTCACCAGGCCGGTCTGTCTGTCTATACTGAACAGATTGTTGCTGTTCCCTGCATGCATTCACACACACACACACACACACACACACACACACACACACACACACACACACACACACACACACACACACACACACACACACACACACACACACACACACACACACACACCGAGAGAGAGAGAGAAGTGAGATAGAGCAAGGAACTTCTACAAAAATGGCAATTTTTGCAAAAACATTTAATCCGATCGCTGCCAATTGGGTGAGATAATTTAAGTTGGTGCCAGTGCAAATTAACTTCCAGTCATAATTGGTATTTTCACACCGAGTGCTTTCTAGACAAAAAAAAATTGCATTGGAAACAGGAGGAATTATCATACCTGCCTATCGGCAGACAAAAGGCTTGAAAGGCAGATTCTGGATCTTGTTTTCACTAATTGTCAACAAACAGAAAAGCAACACTACCAACGTTCATGTAATGATTCATAATCAGCAGCACTTACCAGTGAGGATCCTGTAGAGGACTCGGCCGTTCTCCCCTTGGTCTGCATCCGTAGCTTGGACCTGTAGAGACAAACACAAGTCTGTAAAAAACCTCACAACTAAAACATTCAGCTTCTTACAAAGTTCAGCGACGGCATAAATCTCCGTGTAACGTATTCACTTAGAAAGGTAAAAGTTTTCAGTTCTAACTATAGAGAGAAGCGACTGATATGCAGAGAGATAACAAGGTTAATTTGGTTTATCCCACAGACTGTCAATAGGAAGTGGAAGTATTCATGGTGACGTCACCCATCCGCTGGGGAGCTACAGTCTTGAAGCCTTGAGTTCGGCATTTTGGCCGTCGCTATCTTGGATTTTGGTCATTTTTTCCAAACAGTGAAGGAAGTGACCATATTTGGACTGTGGAGGAGCGATGGGTGGATCTGATGAAACACAAGCAGCAGAGCGGCACACTTACTGGATCTGGTTCCATGTGGATCTGGTGTTGAAGCGGCTAAAAAAGTTAGCTTCTATAATTCAAGGTCAACTTTACAACTAAATGTTTAAGTCATCTTAGTAGCTAACTAGCATTGGTAGCGTGGTAGCGACCTGTCAAACAGCAGGTAAGCCCCGCCCCCTAAAGCATCCCCTGCTTTCTGGTCTGGTGGACTCTAAATGGACCATAATGTACTAAATGAACATCATGCTGGATTGAAGAAGACTTGAAACTAGAGATTGAGACCATAAACTCATGTTTACAATGTTTACTGAGAAAATACATCAAGAGAGAAGTAGGACCATTTTCTCATAGACTTCTATACAACCAGAGAGGAGTCGCCCCCTGGTGGCCAGCAGAGAGAAGTAGGACCATTTTCTCATAGACTTCTATACAACCAGAGAGGAGTCGCCCCCTGGTGGCCAGCAGAGAGAAGTAGGACCATTTTCTCATAGACTTCTATACAACCAGAGAGGAGTCGCCCCCTGGTGGCCAGCAGGGAGAAGTAGGACCATTTTCTCATAGACTTCTATACAACCAGAGAGGAGTCGCCCCCTGGTGGCCAGCAGAGAGAAGTAGGACCATTTTCTCATAGACTTCTATACAACCAGAGAGGAGTCGCCCCCTGGTGGCCAGCATCCATGTATTGATAGTTTCCACCACACATCCACCGGAGCCCAGTGTCTTTGTTGCCACAACAACCCCACCGTGGCTTGGCAAGCGAGCGTTATAATGGCAGAACTCCTCTTTCTCCGTCACCGGCAGAGAGCCAGAAGCAGCCAAATAAAAAAGCCCAAACCCGGAGCAGACAGCGCGGCTCCTCAGCGGACACAGCTCCACAGCAGAGCACGCTGGGCTGCTGCTGAATGGGCCGTGTCATAAGACTGACTTCTGAATCCAGACGGAGCCGAGCCGCTGGCACCGAGCGAGGCCCACTTCATGTCAAATCCACTGTGGATGTGTCGGACCCCGTGGAGGTGTCCACAAAGTGCATTTTCTCTCACACACACACACACACACACACACACACACACACACACACACACACACACACACACACACACACACACACACACACACACACACACACACACACACACACACAGACAATCTTTCTCTATCTTGCCCTGTGTGTTCTCTCTCTCGCTCGCCCTGTGAAGAGGGGCCCAACTTCAGTCTCATTAGCTTCATAAAGAGATGTGGAGAGAAGAGGAGAAAGAGGAGGAGAGGGGAGGGGGGAGACGGGAGAGAAAAAAAAGGAGGCTGGGGGGTCAGATTGGTGAGTGATGAATAGGGTATTACACAGTGGACTGCACCACTTAGGCCATAAAAGGGGGTGTGTAAAGTGTGAGAGTACGTTGCGGCAGCCAGATGTTGGAAGTGTAAGCATGTGGAGTGTAAGCAGTGATTATTCACTAAGCCTCCGCATGGCTCAGAAAACACACCATTGTCTTTGGCTCCCCGGGATTAAAACAACAGGGAGACGTTTTGGTTGCAGTGCTAGTCACCCAAATGTTACCCCCGTTCCCTCCTTGTTGCCCTCTTCCTCCTCTCCGGCGTTGCCCCCATTCTCTGGGAAAGCAGCAGTTTAAGGGGGGAAAACAAGTGTGTGGAGCCAAGAAACAGGTCTGACCTCAGTTACTGGAACGAAGCAAGGTGCTGTTTTAAAGAGTCTCGACAGTGTGGGTGTGAGTATACCTTTTTAAATGTTACAAGTTAGTGAAGGTTCGGTCTGAAGAAGAAAAAATATGAAGTGCTTAGTTTAAGAGGTAAACAGAATTCAATTATTGCAAATCTTAAGCTCTGAAAGTTGCCAACAATGGCATTCATGCCTCTTATAATTCATGTTTTATGTCTGCGGTGGATTCTTTCACAATGAAACTAAAAATGCACATTTGGAGATGTGAGCGGCTTGACATGTGCTTGAGTAGCTGCACATTGTCTGTATGTGGAGGCTGTTGTCTGCTTAAGTACGATAGGGACTTTATCTAGATGGTAGCTTTGGATACCAGCGGACTGGGACTTTGTTCCTCATTCATGTTTTTCTTCCACCATGTCCAAAACACAGAGAAGATATGGTGAGAAATACCATCAGAATGCTCCCAAGAAATTAACTTTCTGGTTGTGAGTAGGTTACACAAAGTTTCCTGGTTAAGAAGTTGAGAAATGAAAATCGCTGAGCGGTCAGATCTGAAGGAGCACCAGTGTGTGTGTGTGTGTGTGTGTGTGTGTGTGTGTGTGCGTGTGTGTGTGTGGGGGGGGGGGGTTACCTTACAGCTAAGCTGCCAAGCCTAAGAGCAGTGTGGCTAATCATGAATATGTGCAGCAGTCTACAGTGTGTGTGCCTGAGGAAGAAAGTTTGTGTTTGAGTGTGAGTGTGTGTGTGTGTGTGTGTGTGTGCATATGTGCTCGGAGGCGCTGACTAATGAACTGACTCTCTAACGAGCCATCCTGCTCCACTGGCCTTTTCACAGCTTTCCTGGCATTTGGTCTTAAAAATAATTTCACGTCCCAATGTGTTTCCCTTAAACCGATAAGCCATGCTTTGTCTCCGCTGAATTAAGGACGATGACATTTACAAATGTTACTATGCCGAAGATGGGAGGGGGGGGGGGCTCAGAATGAGGAGGGGGGTATAATAATTGGAGACTGGGGTAGAAGAGGTGGACGCCTTGCATTTTACAAGGGGCATTTTAATAAACCCAATTTGTTTTACATTGAAGAAAGCCTGTCAAGCATTGACTGTTTTGTAGTCCTTGATTTAATAGCTACATAATTACCGCAAATGCCAAACACATCTGCATGTGCATGCATGCGTTGCTGTGTATACGTGTGTGTGTGTGTGTGTGTGTGCGTTTATCTTAAGCCCTTGAGTGTATGATCCCAATAAAGTGAAAATAAACCTACTCAGCTTGGTTAGGCTTGGCTAGTGAGGCAGAGAGCTGCTGTAGCACTTTAACAATGGCTGAGCACGCACGCACGCACGCACTCACACGCACTCACACGCACTCACACTCACACACACACACACACACACACACACACACACACACACACACACACACACACACACACACACACACACACACACACACACACACTAATGCTGTTTTCTCCATCCAGGGCCCAGACAACATGAACACCAGTGAACCCGGCTCCACCTTCACCTTCTTTGCATCAAACACAGAGAATGTAACTCTGTCCAGCCTGACGGGGAGCACCGCCTCCCCCACCGCCTCCCCCACCATCCCACAGCCTCCCACCTACTCTCCACACCTCCACCACCCGGAGTTCACCATCATGGTGGTGCTGGGCTTATCGCTGCTGCTGGCGGGGCTGGCCGCCTTCCTGGCCGTGTGCCGGCCCTCGGAGCAGGACGGGGACTCGGAGGCGAGCTGCAGCCCAGGAGGGAGCCTGACCCGTGGGAGGAAGCAGTCCAGCGAGCCGCAGCTGAAGGTGTGGAAGAGGCTGGGCTCGTACCGGCGCTCCTACAACATCTCCTTCAGACGGCCACCGTGTCGCCGGCCGCACGAGCGTGCCAGCACACAGGCGTCTCGGTCTCCAGCCCGGCAGACGCCACAGCCGGAGGCCGGCGTGGAGCCGCACCTCACCATGCCGTGTCTTTTTGACTATGTCACTGAAATCTGACTGGAGGACGAGGGCGGACTGCTTCCAAAGCAACAGCACACACTGGCTGGAACATCAGAACCCGCCTGGTGTTTGTTTTAACATACTTGGGATGCTTGGTGGAGGAGGTGCTGCTCAAATATCAAGAGAAAAAAAAACGCTGTCGCCGGGTTTACATATTTTTGAGATCACTGCCATGCATTTCATACGAGGTCAAAAGTACATTTTATACTTCATACGAGGTCAAAAGTACATTTTAGTTCAAAAATGCATCTGATTTGATTACATGAAATTATAAAAGCAACTAAACAGATATAATGTACAAGATTTGAACACGCAAAATCTTACAAAATTGTGATGTAGAAATGCCGATATAGAATTACACTACGTTCCATACATAGATGAAGTATCGTCCTCCATGTGTTTATTCATGTGCATGAAGACGAACAGGAGGGATTATTTGTATATAAATCATGACGACCTGAGCCGGAAAGCCAGCGCTCCGGGACTGATTCTTTGTGTTTTTGTGATTTTTACTTTAAGAAATAAAGTTTTGTTTGTTACCAGATGTGTTTCGCGGTGTGTGTGTGTGTGTGTGTGTGTGTGTGTGTGGTCTACCTGGAGGATGCTGGTCCCTCGGGCCACGTTCTCCAGTATGCTGGTCTCGTAGCTGTTTTGCAGGAAGATGGGCCGGTTGTCGTTGACGTCCTGCACCTCCACGAAGACGGCGGCCGTGCCGGTCCTCCGGCTGCCCGCCGGGCCGTTGTCTACGCACATTCACAATCGTTCAGGTAGTGTTCATATTAGGGACTAACACCGGTACAACAGAAACCTTTTCATTTCATGAGTGTACGTTTCACAGGTTAACGTCATCAATATAGCATAGCAACATGTATATAATATAAATATAAAAAACAGAACTGGTTCTTTGTGAAAATGTTACATTAAGCCATTAATCTTCAGAAAATAAAGAAGGAAACATAAAATAGCTGGTTGTTTAAGAAGTCCATTGTTGGCTCATCAACATTGGGTCATTTTCAGCTCCTTGCGAATGAGAACAATATGTGTAATTCTGTTCTCTTGCAGAGTTTTACATTATCTCTGCCTCTTGCCCCCCCTCTTCTCTCTGCCCCCCCTCGGCAGATAAGCCACCGTGACTCAATGCTTTCCAAAACAGGAAAACCTCAGAGTTTTTGTTCTCTCTTTTCAAACAGGAACAAAGGCAGTTGAGCAATAGTCTGAAATCACTGCAGATGTGCAGGCATCACTTTTTTTTTCTCCCCCAACGTTGTCGTATGAAAGTAGAGCTGCTTTGAAGATCAGAAACAAAACAAAGGAGACAACACCTCCCATTATAACATAATATGAATACAAACACAGCGTTCTGTCGCACCTATAGCTTCTACCACCAGAGCGTACGCTGCCTGGGCCTCTCTGTCCAGGCCCACCACGGTCCGAACCACTCCGTCCCTGAAGCCCACGCTGAATTTACCGTCCTGATTACCACCTACAAATACAAAACACACACACGTTTCCAGAAATGAGTAAAACAAACCTCTTCACACACATCCAGACACAGCTACGATACTGAAAGGAGCATGCTCATACACAAACTCACACAGAGACGGATGGATGGACAAAAGAAAAGGTATTGTACGTGCTCATAGTCCCCCACAACAGCATAGCCCACAGACACACAAAAACACAGCTCCCACCGTGACCTCTGACCTGTGATGAAGTAGCTAAGTTCGGCGTTGAGGCCAGCGTCATTGTCAGAGCAGCTGAGGCGCGCTACAATGTGGTCTCTAGGGACACTCTCCTTCAGGGTAACATTGTACACGCGAGGGTTGAAGGTGGGCGTCTCATCATTTACATCCAGAACTGACCCACACATACAAACACACAGACAGAGAGTCATGAGGACACACGGATAGATGCACATGAGGACATGTAAGGCAACATCTGGCTTTCTGTCGGAGCGGGGCTGTGCTGGTCTCCGTCTAGTCCACACTTCCCTGGAAAGTTAAGAGACGGGAAACAGATCTGCATGACAACTCGATGCGTCTGACTCAGTTATGCCAGAAAACCTTATTCAGTTTTTCCATTCCTGTTTTTTTTTTTTTTTAAATCACGTTCACAGCAAACACAGCATTCCAGTCCGGCTTGATTATTCCACGTCCCACCAGCAGGTGGTAGCATCATTCTCAGCAGATTACTGAGCGTCAGTGATTAACTGTCTGCCATAATGAAGTAAATCTTCCACCGCCATGCAGAATCCAATAATATAGTGTGGCTTGGCAGTCTCACATGTAGGGGTCATTTTCAGAATTCAGTGTCATCATCATCATCATCATCATCATCATCCAGGCGTGCAGACTCTTACCTGTGACGGTGAGGGTTGAAGTGGAGGTGCGAGGGAACTTCCCCGCATCGTATGCAATAATTCTCAAATGGTACTGTCCAATCTGCTCACGGTCCAGGACCGCCGTGGAGGTCAGAACGCCAGTGGAGGTGTTCAGGTAGAAGTCGAGCCGCGGCATTCCCATCTGCAAGGCCATTGTGATCAGGCCGTTCTTGTCCTCATCTGGGTCCTCCACCTGGACCTGGAGCAGAGAGGGGGTTAGGATGTTAAAAAGAGAGATGATAGAAAGTACCATCTTTTTAAAAATTCATCATACATGAACAATTATTTAATTCTACCCTAAAAACTGAGGATCCGATGGCCAACCCCTCCGGCACTTCAGCCACAAAGGGCAGGTTGAGGAAGGTTGGGTCGTTGTCATTGAGATCCAGCAGATTGACGAACACTGTGGTGCTTGCCGATGCGTGCAGTGGAGGCGTGCCACCTAAAGAGGGCGCCAGAGAATACATAAAGACACACACACACACCCATCCTAAATCTCACGGTCATCGGGGTTTATTAGCCACAGTAAAAAGTTTCATGGTCAACATAAAACTTGAGGAATGAGGCTTGAAGAAAGAGGCTAATCGGTCAGAGTTGAGAGCTCTCTGCTGAGAATGATAGAGAGCTATTTAAGCTTGCTTACAGATGGTTTAGGCGTTTCATGAATCAAGCAAATTTACACAGTGCAAGGCAAACACAAGTGGCAGCCCGCCACACAAACACACACTACTCACGGTCAACGGCTGAGATGATAATGGTCCTCATGAGTAGCGTGTCCCTGGGGTTGGAGCTCTCCCTGTCCAGAGTCACCCCGCTGGTGCGGATCTTCCCCGTACTGCTGCTGATGGTGTAGAAGGGGTTTTCTGGACTGATGCTGTACATCACTGTCCCATTCCTCCCATTGTCAGGATCCACTGCCAACACCTGGACAGGGGAGGGGGGTAAGTATTCCCTCCATGCCATGTCTGTAAGGATCCTCTAGTTATACTGTGTGGGTTAATGAAAATGTGCATATCAACAGCCACATCCCACCTCCGGAGCATCTTCACAACCGTTCCAACACATCAGTCAAGTAAAAGAAAAATGGTTACGTCTCTTTTCTGATGTAAAGTGGCGGCGGGTGATGAATGCATAAAGCTAGAAGCCTGGGCTCAAACACTGGCTGATTCTTAAAGAGCTGATCAATTATTCAGTGCACTGACTAAAAACTCTGGAAACTGGTTAATTGGTCATTAGAGGAACAAAGGTTTTGCAGGTGTTTAATTATTAAGGGGACATGGTAGGCAGGCATCTCTGAGGCTCATTGATTAGCAGCTGCACAGACAGAACGGTAGGTGATAGAAGATGTGGGGAAGTGTCTGGCCGGGCCGCTTAAACCAATCACTCTGCCCTTAGCAGGGCACATTAAAAGAGGCTGAGCACATATATTAGCCTTGTCTTCTGAAGCGTAGCCCCGGTGTGACTGCAGAGTGGTAGAAGAAGAGAATATTGTTTTGAAACGAGATATTAAGAGGACGGCAGGTTCTGAATGTAAACGGCTGCGGTGGCGATGCTGTGGCGCCGCGGAGATTTAAGTGGGATGATCCTGGCGCCGGGCACAGCGACCGAATTCATCGGCTCGCTGGACACCTCCGGGATGACTCAGCAGGTGGCCTCTCGTCACCATGGAAACACTGGTTGGGCCGGGGCTACATTGGGAGGGGCAATTACAGGATTGTAAGCCTGGGTGGTCCGATTTATTGAAAAATGGTCAGAGGGGCAACGGTGTCTGCCCAGCGAGTCACATGCAGTCAGCACGGCGAGCTGGACGGAGGGATCGCTGCAAGAACACGGGAGGAAGTGGAGAACGTAGCAGCGTTTCATCCTTCACTTCACTTTCCTGACCGTTTCTCCATTCCACTGCAAGACGGGCTTCTCGCTCTCCTTTTGTGCCTAGCAGCTGAATAATTTGCTATGCGTATGACTGCAGGCTACATTATAATTAGCAGTCGGACTCCCTTAATTAGGCTCACTGACGCCGCTTTAATTAATGGACAATCAGGGCTTAATTAACAACAACACGTTGGCAAAGACACCAGCAGGACGAGGAGAGCGTTTGGGGTAATATTAGAGGGTTTGCTTTGTGATGACCTATGCATCCTCCCCAACACGTACAGACTGCCTTCCAATAAAGATGATCAATCACATTCACACTTTGATCGCTCTGCTCTGAAACCAATGATTTCTTTTGGATCAAAACTCACTTTATTGCCTTATTCAAGTTTGCAAAGTAATTCAATCAAATCACAGACTAAAAATAATCAAACTCCTCTTAATCACAAAGTTGCTCTGGGTAAATAAAAGCCAACATTTTAATAAATGACCTCCTAATGTTTCAAGCGTCCATCCTACTGAGGAATAAAATGGGATTATCTTTTAGTTACCCATCAGCTCGTCAGAGCAGCTGGAGCTGGGCCAGGTGTACTCACAGAGATGACGTCAGTGTTTATTGGACTCATCTCCACTACGTTGGTATGGTAGGGCTCGTCTCTCCACACGGGGGCGTTGTCATTGATGTCCAGGATGGTGATGTTCACCTAAACCACGTGGAAGTGAGGCAAATTCAGGGAAAAGTGACATTCATGACATCCGTATCTGATCATCGTAGCTTAAAAGCCAAAAAGTCACAGCACAATACAGACGTTTCAACAGAATATCAATTTAGACCAACTTATTAAGAATTAAAGAGTTGTTCTGTGAGCTGGCTGATGTGGTTACCGTGGCGATGCCGGTCTTCTGCTGAGGCCCCACCCCTCCATCCACAGCTCTGACTATGAGGATGTACTCTGACTTCAGCTCGCGGTCCAGCAGGGCTGTGGTGGTGATCTCACCTGAAGCACGCGTGGAATCAGATCCAAATACAGATTTCAAACATGTAACCGAGAGGACACCCGAGTCAAGTTATTACAAAGCAGCTCTCATGTCAGGAAGAAAAGTTACAACAAAACTCAGAAGCCCACAGAGCCCAGCCTCAATACACATCCAGGTGAAGGGAAGAGCCTTAGAAAAAAAAGGTATCGCAGAAGCAGATTTATATATCAATTTCATAAAGTCATGTATGAACAGAACACCAAAACATCTCCCAAAAGTTTGAATTTGGAATTAAAAATGGAATAAAAACTCAAAAAAATCTATTATTTCTGAAAAACACACTTTCAAATTTGCGCGCGCACACACACACACACACACACTCTCACACACACACACACACACACACACACACACACACACACACACACACACACACCTGAGCGTGAGTTGAGACGGAACTGAGAGGAGCCCTCCAGGGAGTAGATGAGTGAGGCCTGGCCAAACTCCCGAGAGGCGTCCAAATCAGTAGCATTCACAAGCAGCACCGTCGCCCCTGCGGAGGAGAGGAAGGCATGAAGGGAGGGGGGGAGAAGGGAGGAGAAAAATAAAAAAGTAAACTCGAGTCCTGGGAAAAATACGTGGAGTCTAGTCGAGAGAGAGACGAGCTGCAGAGACAGACTGAAATGGCAGTCAGAGAGCTCATTTCTTCGCCGCCCCCGTCCTCAGCTCAACTGATGGCATGGCAGTGAGTGGGTTTATGGATTAGTGGATTATCAGCTTGTTTGGCACAGTCTGTACTTGGCACAGGCCTGATCAATACCCAGGCAGACAGCGGGGATGAGAGGCTAGCCATAACCGCGGGGTTAGCCCCGAGCTCAGGGCCGAGCACTTAGCCGTCGTCGGCCTAAAGCTCAGCCCGGCCCAAGCAGCTCAGCTCCGCCGCTCCTTTTAAAAGCGGGGTCCGAAAAACACACAAAGTGGCCCCGAGTCTGCCGCCGACTCCGAGAGAGAGAAAGGGGCGGTCAAACATCTCATTTCCCTGCAGCGAGAGGAAAACTAATCTATTGTCTGGGATAAAAGAGTCTTCTGAATGCATGCATGAGAACAGCCGGAGATTTCGCCTTGAATAGTCAATATCTTGCATTCTGACGGAGCATTTAAAAACATTATGCAAAATCAGAACAAATACGATAGTAGAGGAGGAGGCCAGAGGAAGCATATAAAATAAAACATAAAAATATACCCCCAAGAAAGCAGAGCTGTGTCTTGAATATGCTAATAGAAAGGCAGTTTCAGGTGTGTGCTGTTTGAGTGGTTGTCGTGTCGTCCACACTGCAAACCCAAATGCACGAAGCCACTCACCAGCGATGATGTTCTCTGGGATTTTGACGATGTAGGACGGCTTGCTGAACTCCGGCGGGTTGTCGTTCTCATCCTGGAGGAGGCACAAACATCAACAACAGCTCAGATGATACTATAATGTGTGTATAATGATGTGTATAATGATTTTCTCAACAGAGATGGTATTCTTTGTTTCCTGTCCAGGGACTACAGATGTGAATTAGCTCACACCTAACTAAGCTAAGAGGCTGTTCACTGTCCCTGTTTAATAAACTAATACATAAAAGATACAAGTGCTGGGGAAAATGAGCAGCAACACACCCGAGATGAACAAATCTGGGAATTAAGACATGTTGGTAATAGTTCAATCATAGTAGCAGTATCTCTTAGACCAGGAGGACCCCCTATTACATTTCATATACAAATGTGTTCCTTATTAAACCAATAATAATGTGTAGTGCAGCCTATAGTATGTATAACAGTACATGAAACAGGGCAATTCAAAGTGCTTTACATAAAACATTAAAAGCATTGGAGAAAAAAAAAACCCATCAAAACAAGCCAATAATAAAACAAGGTTTAAAATTTAAAAATTAAAATAAATACATAAATATAAATAAATGAAAAAATAAAATAAAAAAATACAATGCTAAGCCACTAAAATAATTGACAGATTTATATTTTAATACTATTTTGGAATCCACAATTTCTCAACATAATAAACAAACAGGAAGATTTATATTTGCTTAATATCGGATGTATTCATGTTAAGGTGTATTTTTGGACAAAAAGGGATCAAATCATTTCGGGGGACCCCCTGCAGTAACTCGGCCGACCCCCTAGGGGTCCCGGACCCCCCTGTTGAACATCTCTTAGATGATAGCCAGAGTAAACTGAGATCTCCAAACAGAGCTTGCGTTTCTGTCCTCTAATCAGGTACTTCTGTTTATTCTGATATAGAAAGGAAACACAACAAACCACACGGCGAGGAAACGACCAAACGCTGAGGTCGACATTAAAAGGGATGAAGGTGATTAGAAATGGCATCCCCATTAAAGCAAATGGTATTCCAGAAGTGTGTTATGACAGCGGTTAACGGCTCCAACCAGCTTCCACTTGTCACACGGACTTTTCAACCTCCCACTCATCGAATCCGACTGTTTCACACCAACTATTCGCAGAGAGGGGCTCCCCACTGTGCGTGAGCTGCTGGGAAGTGTTAACACTTTAACAACACTCAGTGGCGCCGTTATCTCCGTGGCTCGGCGTTACACTGGTGTACATGCATTGTGTGTGTGTGATGCTGCTCGCTGCTGATAAACCCCTGCGGTGTGAGTCACGACACCGTGGAGGACGGACAGACGGAAGCACGCACAAGGAACGCAGCATCGCACACATCTCTCCCCGTTGGGTGGGTTTTTTTCTTTGCATTTCCACCACAATATTCCTCCCTCATGGAGGATGTGTATAGATACGCATGGCGTGGAATATTCACGATTAATTCCAGCTGGATTCATCCATTCTACTCCGTCATTTCTGCTTTTATGACTAAAAGTTGCTCGTATAACGGATGTCTGTCACGGGAAATGAGCTGAAGAGCGAGTAGAGATACTGTTTATGAGTTCTGGTTGCTCGTTAGGATTTTTTACTGCTGCATTTATAGTATCTTAGCAAAGATCAATATTCATGTTTACTATTTAGAAAAAGAAAGAAAATACAGACACAATTATTTAACACCTGCGTTGTCTGTTATCTAGAAGAGGAAGCTGTACACGACGTACATCATTTACATGACAAATGGTTTTATTCATTCCGTTGGGGCCTTCAACACAAAGAGACTCAACATTAAAGATGCTAATGTTGCTTCATCTGTTAGCTGTGGGTCGGACTGACAGAGGGGGATAGGAACTCATCACCGGGTGTTTGTCATCTCAGAAAGTGATAAAACACGTTTTCACAAAAAGTTAAAATTGTATTTCACACATTTAGTTGAGCTACTCTATGTTTAGGTTTGGCTTGTGTTGTTGGTTGTGTGATCAGGAATGTTATATCGGTATGTAAGAAAGAAAGACAGAAAGTAACACAGAAAGTAACACAGAAAGAAAGAAAATCAGAAAGACAGAAAGAAAAACAGAAAGAAAGAAAGACAGAAAGACAGAAAGTAACACAGAAAGAAAGACAGAAAGACAGAAAGTAACACAGAAAGAAAGAAAAAAAGACAGAAAGAAAAACAGAAAGAAAGAAAGACAGAAAGACAGAAAGTAACACAGAAAGAAAGACAGAAAGTAAGACAGAAAGTCAGAAAGTAACACAGAAAGAAAGAAAAAAGACAGAAAGAAAAACAGAAAGACAGAAAGACAGAAAGTAACACAGAAAGAAAGACAGAAAGTAAGACAGAAAGACAGAAAGTAACACAGAAAGAAAGAAAAAAAGACAGAAAGAAAAACAGAAAGAAAGAAAGACAGAAAGACAGAAAGTAACACAGAAAGAAAGACAGAAAGTAAGACAGAAAGTCAGAAAGTAACACAGAAAGAAAGAAAAAAGACAGAAAGAAAAACAGAAAGACAGAAAGACAGAAAGTAACACAGAAAGAAAGAAAAAAGACAGAAAGAAAAACAGAAAGACAGAAAGTAAGACAAAAAGAAATGAAGACACAAAGACAGAAAGTAAGACAGAAAGACATGAAGTAAAACAGAAAGACAGAAAGTAAGACAGAAAGACGTGAAGTAAGACAGAAAGACAGAAAGTAAGACAGAAAGACATGAAGTAAGACAGAAAGACAGAAAGTAAGACAGAAAGTAAGACAGAAAGACATGAAGTAAGACAGAAAGACAGAAAGTAAGACAGAAAGACATGAAGTAAGACAGACAGACAGAAAGTAAGACAGAAAGACATGAAGTAAGACAGACAGACAGAAAGTAAGACAGAAAGACGTGAAGTAAGACAGAAAGACAGAAAGTAAGACAGAAAGACATGAAGTAAGACAGAAAGTAAAACAGAAAGACAGACAGGTGGAATGTATCACAGGTGAGACATGCTGTGTAACTGAATCTGACGATGTGAACTGATCAGCCACCAGGACTAACAGAACATCTGGATCACATGTGAACTGATCAGCCACCAGGACTAACAGAACATCTGGATCACATGTGAACTGATCAGCCACCAGGACTAACAGAACATCTGGATCACATGTGAACTGATCAGCCACCAGGACTAACAGAACATCTGGATCACATGTGAACTGATCAGCCACCAGGACTAACAGAACATCTGGATCACATGTGAACTGATCAGCCACCAGGACTAACAGAACATCTGGATCACATGTGAACTGATCAGCCACCAGGACTAACAGAACATCTGGTTTGGTCACGTCGACCAGCAGAGCCGGCCTCCTCGCAGCCTTCAGCTCAGTCATGTGACCAAAGCAGAGTTAAGGAATCTAAAAACCTGCATCCAGATCAGTAATCAGATCCTGTTTCCTTCGATGGTGACAGGAAACACGGAAAGGCATTCTAATAACCTGTAAGAGGAGACATCATGACACCAGAGAAGACACCCGGCACACGACATGAACACAAGAAGGATGCCTGCCTTTCTTTTATTCAACCCGATTTCACGTATTTAAAACATCTCTGATCTGCTGCGTGTACCAGAAGACGGCGGCAACGTTCTCCGGTGTTTTAAAAATAAGACTCGACAAAGATAAGAGTCGACAAAAGCAGCCAGATAGCTGCACAGACTGATAAAAACCACAAACAAAGCTGTAGCCTTGTAGTCAGGGATCCAAAGCTGCTCAGAATTATTCTGACAGTGAGGAAATACTGAAATGGAATATGGAAGTGAACGCATTCAAAAGTTCAGAAACGAGTGGACTGCTCTTTGCCTGTTTACCTGCTAATTAAGATCAACCAGCCTTCATCAGTGGAAGAACAACGGTACGACCAATTCTGCTTCAAGGTGGAGCTTTCAATTCTATTAGGATGTCTGATGCTTTAATTAATAATAATGCATCATATTTCCATCGTTTGTGAGCCTCTGAAGAAGAAGAGCACACACTAAGGAGTGAGCAGAGTCGCCTATTTTTAAGTTATTTCAGGTTGTAATGAGTTAGAACGGTGACGTAAATACATCTTTCCCCTTTCTAACCATCCTAATAGATCTATACATGTTCGGGGCCCCGGGGCTAACTCCTGAAGCGGAGATCTCCTGAGGAGCTTCGGGGTGTGTGAGGCAACGCTGTCAGGTGTTTAGCTGTGGAAGCGTGGAAGGAGAACTTGTTTGTGTGAGTCACATCTTCGGGGAACTTAAATGAGAAGATTGCTGGAAAAGTTTGGAGATGCTTCCTTTTGAACATTTGGTGTTTTTTTTCACAGGGTGTGTGCTGCAGTGCCAGGAGAGTCATTACATACTATCTGAAGAAAAATACTACGCTTGAAAATACATTAAAAGTGTGAGTTAGACAGATTCTCAGCCAAGACTTACAACTTTTTAACTATTGAAGTAGATTCCTGGAAGCCACACACACAAACACGCTGCCACATGAACACTAAGTGTGCTTACAGAGTTAACCTTTAACCTTAAATAAAGGAAAAAGACTGTATTACACAGCAAGCTGGATGTCATTGAACCCCTGAAACCCCCACACTGAAACCCGGGTTCAACCCCCCCCTCATGACTGTGATTTAATATCCCAGTCAGTCAGTTGAGTGAGTTTTAGTTAAACTCACACCTTCAGACTGTAAAAGGAGATGGCACGATTTGAAGCGGAGGACAAAAGAATAAAAACTATCATTCAACGCTACCATGAAAAGTCTGTGCGTGACACAAATGATAAATTATAAATGTGCTTCAGTCACCGTTAACTCTGAGCACCGATGTGGTTTGTTGCAGTGAGGCTCATTTCCATATTAAGGGGACAAATGTTTAGATGCGACCTGATGTAAGTGTGTGTAAACAGTGCAGGAGAGAGTCAGGGGTGCCTTTCACCCTTTGTGGCTGCTCTGAGAATTACAAGCCGTCTCTCCTCTTTCAGGTTTAGTGACAAGCTGGAGAGTCTTAACGAACCACAGCGCACTCTCTCCACCAGCTATATGCTAATATGACCAATTTAGAAAAGAGTTTACCCGGCGACTATTTAAGGTGAACTCTTTAACACTGATCTCCACTGGTTGAGGATCCATCAAAGTGGGTATTTAATGATGTATGAAAGTTTGGTTTTGCATGTGTCGATAACGATGAAATCAGCGGATGATGGAAGAAACCTGGACTCATAGTCTGCTGGTTTTAGGGTTTGACCTCAGTGACCTCTGTGAGTGAACTGGAGTGACTGGCGACTGCAGTCAAACTCACATTAAACCAGCCCACTAATCCATGTCAGTGACATTAAACATCAAACAGCAGCTGCTGCTACATTCATGAGCAAGCATGAAGGGTTCGACCCTGCAGAGGAAACCGGTCTGCCTGCTGGTGATGGTTACATGCAATCAATGCCATCTTCATCAGGGTTTACAGTTAAAGAATAGATCATGAACGTACAAATCATCGTGCAGAGTGAGACGGGACGATGGGAGACAAACACCTCTTCATCTCAGGTGTGTTTGCTGTCTTTAAACTGCACATCAGGCATTTTAATGTGCATTTTAATTCTAATGTGACACCAGATGTCGTCGTTTTAATGAGAACAGAAGAAGTGTTTGTTATGGAGGTGGGCTTCTGACCACAGCCAGGAGGAGACTTCCCTCACAGCTTGAATATGAATGCAGACGGCTTTACATTTGGATAATGCTCTTATGATGGAGCGTGTGCTGCAGATGACAGCCATGGCTAGTTAGTGGTGTGGTTAGTTAGAGCTGCGTCTGCTGGTCTGTACTTACAATCACCTCCACGGTGACAGGGACGGTGCTGTTCAGGGCCGGGCTTCCACCATCTTTGGCCATCACGGTCAAGAAGACCATCCCGTTGGGAACCTGCTCGTAGTCCAGAGGCCGGCTCACACTGATCACTGAGAGAGAGAGGCAGGGAGGGAGGGAGAGAGGGAGGAGAGAGAGGGAGAGAGAGAGAGAGAGGGAGGGAGAGAGGGAGGGAGAGAGGGAGGGAGGGAGCGAGGGAGGGAGAGAGGGAGAGAGAGAGGGGGAGAGAGAAAGAGAGGGAGGAGAGAGGGAGGGAGGGAGAGAGAGGGAGAGAGAAAGAGAGGGAGGAGAGGGAGGGAGAGAGGGAGGGAGGAGAGAGAGGGAGGGAGAGAGAGAGAGAGAAAGAGAGAGGGGGGGAAGGAGGGAGGGAGAGAGAGAGGCAGGGAGAGGGAGGGAGAGAAAGAGAGGGAGAGAGAGGGAGAGAGAAAGAGAGGGAGGAGAGAGGGAGGGAGAGGGAGGAGAGAGGGAGGGAGAGGGAGGGGAGAGAGAGAGAGAGAGAGAGAGAGAGGGAGGGAGGAAAGAGGGAGAGAGAGAGAGAGGAGAGGGAGGAGAGAGGGAGGGAGGAGAGAGAGAGAAAGGGAGGGAGAGAGAGAGAGAGAGAGAGAGAGAGAGGGAGGGAGAGAGGGTGAGAGAAAGAGAGGGAGGAGAGAGGGAGGGAGGGAGAGAGAGGGAGAGAGAAAGAGAGGGAGGAGAGGGAGGGAGAGAGGGAGGGAGGGAGGGAGGAGAGAGAGGGAGGGAGGGAGGGAGAGAGAGAGAAAGAGAGAGGGAGGGAAGGAGGGAGGGAGAGAGAGAGGCAGGGAGAGGGAGGGAGAGAAAGAGAGGGAGAGAGAGGGAGAGAGAAAGAGAGGGAGGAGAGAGGGAGGGAGAGGGAGAGAGAGCGAGGGAGGAGAGAGGGAGGGAGAGGGAGGGGGGAGAGAGAGAGAGAGAGAGAGAGAGAGAGAGGGAGGGAGGAAAGAGGGAGAGAGAGAGAGGAGAGGGAGGAGAGAGGGAGGGAGAGAGAGAGAGAGAGAGGGAGGAGAGAGGGAGGGAGAGGGAGGGGGGAGAGAGAGAGAGAGAGAGAGAGAGAGAGAGGGAGGGAGGAAAGAGGGAGAGAGAGAGAGGAGAGGGAGGAGAGAGGGAGGGAGAGAGAGAGAGAGAGAGAGAGAGTACAGAGAGAAAGAGAGAGAGAGAGGGAGAGAGAGAGAGTTTTTGGACTTGCAGCAGCATTATAGTTTAGTAAAGTTGTGGGCCAAATGGGAAACAACAACCTAGAGTTATACAAGCACACACACACACACACACACACACACACACACACACACACACACACACACACACACACACACACACACACACACACACACACACACACACACACACACACACACACACACACACACACACACACACACACACACACACCACTCTACACTTTAAATGTGTGAATGTTCAGCCAGTCTAGACGGCCCTGCCCGGATGGATCCATATTATAGATTGCGTCCCCGTGCCGTGAAGGCGAGCGTACCTGCGTATCCCTCCACCATGATGATGCTGAAGTACCGGAGGAAGGCCGAGGCCGAAGTGATGGTGTATGTCAGGAAGTTGTTGGGAGGAGAATCCTCATCTGTAGCCTGTGGGGGGGGGAGAGACACTTTGAGTGAGACAGGACAGATGCTGCAGTAGACGCTGCTATTATATATATATGTGCATGTTTGCACATCGTGGGATGCAGTGTGTGTGTGTGTGTGTGTGTGTGTGTGTGTGTGTGTGTGTGTGTGTGTGTGTGTGTGTGTGTGTGTGTGTGTGTGTGTGCAGCCAAGAAGCTGTCAGTCAGTGAAGGCATGTTGTTGGACAGATTAAAGCTAGATTCTGGCTATTAGCGGCGCAGGCGTCAATACTGGAGGAACACCAACAGAGCCGAGACACGCTGAGCAGGCAGAGGACAGATGAAACTATACTTTGCAGGGCTAATCCACAACAACATCAACAACAATGATGACACCCCCTCATTATTCTCCAGTTGGCAGGAACTTAAACACGAGTCCTCCGGCTGTGAGGAGAGTCTACGGGCCTCGCTGGCATCATTAAAGGCTGGACAGGTTGTCAGAAACTCTCGCTTGTATCTCTCCGGAACACGCGTAGCTCTACTCTTTGATTTGATGCCAAAGTGTTGAGTAAGCGATACCTTTCTTCCCCCCGCAACGTCCTAAACTGTGGCTTCTCTCTTGCAGACCGTCTTCCATGTGAGAAAACTTCAACAAACGGCTTCATATTTGACGGTCGTTCACCACTCAGGAGCGAGAGGAGTTGAGGGCGGCAGATCAAGTAGGTGAGTCAGAAAAAATACACAAAAAAATGATTTCCATCTCTCTGTTCTCCAGACTATACATGTATTTGTATCGTATTTATATAATATAGGTTCCAGAGCAAAGCGCTGACGCACAGAATGTGCGTGACTCGTATTTAATATCGGCAGCGTTTAAGGTTAGTTCAGACCAATCAAACACAGCGAGTCAAGCGTTGAGCGCAGTCATCAGCTCAACCCCCACAATGCAACACGAAGAAGCCGCCAAAGTGCACCGGCAGCAGGGTAACGGCTGCACCCGCCGCCACGAGGGATAGTGGTAATAGTGGTTCTCTGCAGGGCGCAATCAGAGGAAACGCTGAGCCATTAGTTACCATTGTGCCGGCGTGCCTCTGCCTTTTGTGTGGCAGTGACTGATGGCCAACACGCCACGCCGACCTGTTCTTCTTGGACACAGTGCACACAAACACATAACTGCACCGTTCTAAACGAGGAAGAAAGGAGGAGGAGGAGGAGGAGGATTGCTGCCAGGATTTTGTGGGATGAGATCCTCGGTTGCAGCCTTTTACGTGAAAGTACATGTGAATGTGAATAATTCAATCTTACATTGATTATGTAAGAATGTAGTTCAGACAAACAACAAGTTGAAGGTATAAACAGCAGCTATAAACAGTTTTACTGTAGTTTTACAGTCTGTTCTCAAACTCCCTACATGTTTCACACACGTCCGATACCACAGATAATGTGTGTGTGGCAGGAAATCTGCAAACATCTGGTTGGAGGAAGTGGTGTCTCATTCCTGGGTTCCTCTTCTAAGGAACCAGGTCTCTCTCTCTCAATATATTATATATTATGTTGCCTGTGATTTTAATCCCATGTCTGTAATCTGTAAAGTAAAAACTTCCTATAATTCTGCAAACACAGAGGTCATCTGTAATCAGTAATTGGGGGTCGTGTTGTTTTGTTTTTTACATGTTTTTGCTTTATGTTTCTTTCCCGGGTAAAAACGACGGAGCCTGAAATGATAAATTAATAATTTCACAGCACTTTTGGGTGCAAATTCAGGAGGCTCATGTCACTACATGATAGGGCTCTAATGTGGAGTTATTTCTGTGTGTGGTCGCTTCTCATCCCTGAAGAAAAGGAAAGCAGTAAACAGGAAACTCCAGGTGTGTTGTGAATGGATGGATGGCACTATTCTGCTCTTCTTCTGGGTTTATGTTTGAAAACGTCTCACCCTGACTCGTGCCACCGGCTGGACGGCCTGCTCGTTCTCCCTCAGCGAGCCCACGTACGCCTCCTTCTGGAAGAGTGGCGCGTTGTCGTTGACGTCCAACACGTTGACTCGGATCCTCCCCGTCGTCTCCTCGCCGCCGCCGTCCCTCGCCAGCACGGTCAGCGTGAAGCGCCGCATCAGCTCGTAATCCAGAGCGGCCCGCAGGACGACCCAGCCCGTCTCATCGTCCACGGAAAACCTGAAATCCAGAGACAACGAGGCTTATTATGACAAGATACTTTAATGATATCATAAGCATACTAACTCCAACATAATGACCTTATAACAACATATTAAAGCATGTTGTAAAAAGACAAATGTATAAATAAATTAAACATGTTCATGTGTATTTGTTATGAGACGTAGTGAATAGTTAATGTTTCTTTTAGAGCAATGGTTCTCTATGTGGGGTCTGTGGCAATCTGTCTGCAGTGTAATTACTTCTAAATAATACAATTATGCAGTGTCATAAAAGCACATACAGACGGGGACCATTTGCACAAATAAAACAAGCATATGTGTCCATTACTCCCATGTTATCATTGGGCCAATAGAAACTCTGATAGGATTTAAACACACGGCAATACATTCATTATTTACTGGAAGTAAGTTTGCAGAAAGTCAGCTTTAAACTGGTCATTTTGAAAAGTGTCCTAAGATAACTTTAATTATGATATGAACCATAAATAACTGTTATGTTTGTTGATTTGTTCGTATGAAGAGAAAAGCTTCATGTTTAGAAAATAGATTTGTATGTTGTCATACAAAAAAAAAAAAAAAAATCACCTGAAAACGCTGCTCAGCGAGAGCAACAGAGGATCTAAAATAGTTGGAGGCCACATTGATCCGGTGATGTACGAACGGATGAGAATGTGTGTTTTTCTGTACATTTGTGGCCTAAAGGGAGCGTAACGAGCAGCGGCAGACATCCTCGTAGGTGAATTTGAATGTCCCTGTGTGTTTGTGTGGATGGTTGGAGCGTGTCGAGCCGTAACTTACTGGTCTGGGTCGTCGCTGAAGAAGTAACGCACGTTCCCAAACGTGCCGGCATCTGCGTCGGTAGCCTGCACAGAAAAAACCAGAGAGAAGAGTTTACTTCCACAGCCGTGCTGATGCTTCCCTCGTTCATCTGCATGTTTTCTTTGTTTCACAGTGTGGAAGAAAAACTCTTCAGGTCCAAGTCTGTGGCTGGTTCAGACGAGGTTTAATCACCGACGGTGGAAAAAGGAAGTCACAGCGTTTCAATTCACGACCGCTTCCAAGAGGAAGAGACTTCCTGAGACGTCGAAGGTGTGGCTGCCCTCGGGGCAGCTGGGTTTCTCTACACAATGTCACAACAGGATCCATTCATCGGGCCTCGATCAATCAATGTGAGATAAGGATGTTTCGGAGTCGGTCCAGGAAGAGGGAAAGACCAAAAGATCTTCTTATCAGGATAACAAAAGTTAACCACAATCCAATAGGAGCAGCAGGACATTCGATGAGTACAAGAGAAAGGAATATTAGGATGAGATTAAATTAAACTGTGAGGTAACACATTTTCTTCTACATCGACCTCGTATATTACCCATTAGGGGTGAGTATTGGCAAGAACCTTGAGATACGATACGTATCACGATATAAATAAACACAAGTACCTGTATATGTACATCAGATGATATTGATCAGAGGACAAATTGAGTCAAAACTATTTCATTCAAAACAGCCTCTCCATTTTATTGATTCATGAAATTCACTGGAATAAATATTGAAAATAAAATGAAAAAGGATAAAGTACTTCATTCACAACGCATCTAAACATGAATCTATTTTTTTTTATCGATCTTTGGAGTTGAAAAATCGATATTGTATTGTGCGGTAAAGTATCGCGATACATTGCCGTATCGATATTTTTCCCCACCCTATTACCCATGCTCCTTCAGGAGGAACATGCAAACTGTATTTTCACGTGGCGTTCTTCGTAGCTCCGGCTGCGTCCGTGAGGCTGCCTTCAACTGAGGAGAGGAACTGTGACACGTTCATTAAAGCGGAGGAATGTCTTTTCCATTTCATGTTAATGCAACTGGTGGAACATTCCTCAGCATACATTTGTGTGTGTGTGTGTGTGTGTGTGTGTGTGTGTGTGAGGTCAGCCGGTGGTTTTTAATAAGGTGATACAGCCAAAAGGCTGTATAACTGTCAGTTCAGTCTGGCTCGGTTTATTAAACGTCTCCCTCTAACAGCTGTCTGTGACTGTATGATGACTTTATGATGAAACCGTGCAGCACTCAGAGGTGTTGATTGGATTTATTCTGATGAGGGAACAGATATACTTTGCCCTCGTCTGAAAAAGCAGCACTTTAGATTTAGCAGATAAAAAAAAAAGAAGCTGTCGGAGGAAAGCAACATAAAGAGCAACGCTTTCGGGAATCTTGTACTTTATGAAACGCCGATTTGTCTTTGTAAGCGTATGCGTGTGCACACGGGGTGTGTGTGTGTGTGTCGGCGCTGATGGATCGTGGCTGGAGAGGCTGTTGTAATAGAGTTCCACTTCAGTGGCTCTGCAGTCAGTTGAAGGGCCAAACGTGAACGTGTCTGCAGTCGGCCCTGTCAACCACGATGTTGGTCACCGTGATGCAGTGAAGCCCCGATAAGACCTTATTATGTACCGCTGTGTGTGTGTGTGTGTGTTTACATGTGGCGGTGACTTATGCACTTAAACATTCGTGTTGCATGTGTCTGATATGGGAGAATACACACCAGCACATGAGCCAGAATGTGTGCACGTTTTAATGTGTTGGGAGAATATCTGTGCATTTTAAATGGAACGTGTTTACGGTTATGTGTGTGCACGACGCCTCTCACAGATGGAACAGCGGCTGCAGCCATCAATGGCTTTTTTCACCTTCTGAAAATCCCGGCGTGCTGTTTAGCGCGAGCCTGTAATTTCACAGAGTTTCCACTACATCGTCCTTGATGGCCGATCGATGGTTCTTTTTAATGTTGGAGCGGCCGCCGTCGTTGTCGAGTGCAGCGGAGCGCATCGAGCTGAGAGCGGGGCGCTAAATACATGCGAGGTGTTTGGGACTCCCGTCAGGTTCTGATATTAACCTTTGCGTTTTCATCTGTCATGTCTCGATGACCTCATCATTTAATGCCACTCCTACCCATCCCTCTGCCTCTCTACTCCCCCTCCCTCCCTGCTCCTTTATCTTTTTCCTTTCTGTCTTTACCTCGCTTTCCTCCCGGCTCCTCCTCTACATATCTCCCTCAGCACACTCTTTCCCCCTCGATGCCTCCCTCCCCCGTTTTGCTCCCTCTCTCCCAGGTGAGTGACAGGCCCATAAGTGCTCCAATGATAGCGGTGGGGGTGTTAGCGTGACAGCTATCGAGGCGGTGACAGGAGCCGGGCTCAGCCTGGGAGCTAATGCTGCCTCCGCGGCCGAGCCCCGACAACAGATAGAGGGGGAGAGGGGGGAGACTATAGCCCCCTCCTCCTCCATCATTCACCGACTCCCCATCTCCCACCAAACAATCACCATGACAGTACAGCACGGTCACTTTGCCAACTGCTTGCCAAAGACTTTCAACTCCAGACGCAGGAGGCCTGCAGCAGATGGAAGGTAGAGATTGGTTCGTACACCGGGGTGTTATGCTTTTGCTCCCCGTCGCCGTGGTAGCTTCAACTTTTTTTTTTGGATGGGGAATTGGAGGCGATGGAAAAGTTGGCGAGACGGTGTGCTACAGGGAGAGTGTACCATTTAATGAGGAAAAGAATGACATGGAAATGTGCCGAACGAACAACAAGCATTTAAAGGGATGGTTCACTGGGACGACAGCTTTCATGCCAAATGAGTAATGCTGATGGATAAAACGTCTCTTTTTAGGGACAAACAACTGAACAACAAGTTACAAACACAGATTTGTTGATAACCTGTTTTCTGTGAAGATGTGCAGACATGTAGGCGGTATAGAAAACATCCCCGGTGCTAAGGAGCAGGACTCTGAGGTCCCGGACTCAGCCTTCTGACCAAAGGCCACACTACGTTGTTGGTGAGAGTTGGTTTGTTTCTTCTGATTGCCAATATAAACTCTTCAGGCAATAACTACAAAAGAGAAATTAGTTCTCAGTCGACCAGTTTGGTTAAATGATGTGTTTCCTCCCTTCAGAGGGGCGAAGCCAGCAGGCTAACACTGTGTGTGTGTGTGTGTGTGTGTGTGTGCGTGTGTGTGTGTGTGTTTGTGTGTGTGTGTGTGTGTGTGTGTGTGTGTGTGTGTGTGTGTGTGTGATGGATCCACATGGTAAAAGATGCACAATGTTTCCAGGTTCAGGTCTTGGGGTGAATATGCACCCCAACCATTTACAGTAGAATCTCCTATTATCACACTTGATTGCTTTCAAGAAAAGGCAGAAATGAGAGCTTCCCCTCATGGGTGACAGAAAGACAGGGGTAGTGTGTGTGTGTGTGTGTGTGTGTGTGTGTGTGTGTGTGTGTGTGTGTGTGTGTGTGTGTGTGTGTGTGTGTGGACTGGGCCTGGGTTGGAGGGGACACAGCAGCGGATTATCAGCACCGCTATCTCGTGGACGGCGAGGGAGGTTACAGGCTTCTCTATCGTGAGTGAGCTGGAATTTGAATTGATTGGCTCCTAAAATTGCTTTTTCTGCAGAAGCTTTGAGAGGCACGGGAAAGGAAACCAATTACTGGCTGTCAAAGCCCGCTGTCAAAATAGAGATGACCCTCAGTCCAAACACAAACAACCTCCTCTGTCTCAGTGTGGCACACCTAAACACAACCACGAAGAATGAGATAACAAACACACACATGTACAAACACACACACACACACACAGCAGCAGCAGCAGCATATTGAGGATGTCCAGTTTCTGACAATCATTGTGGGGGAGAGAATCACGAGGACACGGTTGTCAGGTTATCTTTCTCAGCTCTGGTTCGTTCCACGGATGCAGACTCCTTTAAAAGGCTCACATTCTCCGTATCCATGACAAGATCACAGATCAATCTCCACAAACGCTTTACAAGCGGGACACAAGAGAACAGTTACTTCTAAATGAGAGCCCCTCTCATGCTAACGTGAGATGATAGTCTTTAAAAATACACAAACGCAGTGACAAGAGGTGGCTGGAGGTTAAAGGTGAGGTCACGACCGTCTTTAAGACAATCCTCACACGGCCGTATGAACATTAATATGGTTGTTGGTTGCTGTTATTGTTCCTTGTGTCCATACTGGCTGCACAAATCCTTGTTCTGTGCAGAATTGCTTCCCAAACTTTAACTTGAGCTAATATGTAAATGAACGCTTCAGCAGAGTTCATCAAATCGGGCCGTATTATAATTTTGCACTTAAAAAAACTAAAACTTTGGAGAAATATCGACTTTTATCGAACTCAAACTGCTGAAGTCTCAGATTTAAAATGCTGTTTTTTCTTCCCACAGAATGAGGACTCTATGGAGAACAAGCAAAGACATGTTTCAGTGTGGATGAGTATTGATTGATTGCACTTCAATAATCCCCAGGGGGAAATTCTTTTGCTACCAAGCCACCACACACAACAACAAATAAATACGTTTGCACCAGACAAAGAGAAAAAAAAGACAACAAACCAAAGTAGTACATTTCTTTCACTGCCAATAGAAGTCAGAGGCAGCAGAAGGAAAAGCACGACGCTACATGTGACAATCTGTCGTAAATATATGTGCTATATTAGCATTGTTTTCTACATTATGTGATGTAATGGGGTTTAATATTGAGTATTGTTTTATGACAAAACTGTTTCACCAATTGAGTTCATTTTGAAAAATAATGTGTGAGTATAAGTTAAATTAATTATATGTCTGGTCACAAAGGAGATCAACCTGGGTTTTTCTTGGTCTATAAAACACACGGAACATCCAAAGGGCTACAGGTTTGTTTCTTCTGATGGATATTACAGAGCGGCCGCCTGGGAAAAGCACTTCCACTGTGACACACTGAGGTCCAATTAACGACCGCGTGTCCTGAACAGCTTCTCACTCAACTAAACTAATGAGTGAATTCATATATTCCCCTTCATTTCCATAATTGCACGCATGAACGTAGAGCTGAAGCTGTGTGAAACGATGCGGAGAAAAAAAAAAAAAAACCCAGAACCTCTTCGGCGGAGACGAGATGCAGAAATCCCTCAGCTACTTGTTTGAAACGACGACCGGCCTCTCTCCCGTCCCCCAGCTGTGACCTAGTGCACCTACGGGGGTTGGTGGAGCCTCGTGTGTGTGTGTGTGTGTTTTACTGCAGACACTTCAGCGTAATGGCGATGGCGTGCGTTTACGACTGCTTTATTTCTCTAAACTATTAACGAGCAGGTGGGGGTGCTCACAGCGATGGCTGCCCGCCGACAGGCCTGAACAGCCTGTTTCTATTATCTCCTGACCGCCCAGATAACACAGGCAGACAACAAGCAGAGAGACAGATACAACTTTTAACTACTCCGACCACTGGGAGGAAAAAACCCAAACAGTTAGCTCCGGAGTAAGAAGGAAGGGGAGGACTGGATGGCAGGTAAGCTGGAGGAAGAGGTTGAGCTGCCAGAGTAAAGGCTTCATTCAGAGCTCTTCCCTTTCTGTCCTCGATGGACGAAGAGTGAAGAAGACTTCGCTTCAGGAACAAAGATTATGCCTTAAAACACACAGCAGACCTGTTCCCCGGATCCTAAATCCATCCCTCACACAGCAAAAATCAAAAAGTCTGGATTTTCAGCTTCTCAACAGTGAAGATTTCCAGACAAAAACCAACAATTTCAAGACGTCAGCTTGGGCTTCGGGAAATATTGATGGCCATTTTCAGAAAACAATTCATATCCACTAACTGAGGAAATAATCTGCAGATTAATTGATAAGCAAAATAAACCATTAGTTGCACACAGTGGTGAAGTGCACCCCCCCCCCCCCTCCTCTTGGTATTTTATTGTTATTGTCTGAGTGAAATGGCTGAATGGATTAACAGATGACCAAACAAATGATCCGACGGAGAGCAATCTTCCGCTCCACACTCCCCAAACTCCCCCTTTCATCTAATTCTGCAGCTCCAGAGGAGCGATAGTGAAGCAGCCTCTCTCTGGCTGCCGTCTGCTTGTCCCGGCCCCGCTCACCCATTCACACTGTGTCTCCCAATGTCAGAACACCCGTGATAAGCGGCCCATTATTAGCAGCGACGCCGTGTGAGCCACCACATGCGAGCCGGGGCCTCACTCCCTTCATTACAGTAATGAATTATAATTACTGTTGTGACTATTACCCCATAAAGGCCTGTCTAAACAGCGGCGGTGGCGAAACATCCTCCGCTCTGTAATTTATAACCGTCTGCTAGAAGCATTTATCATCACGCCTTAGCTCTAAAACGTACAGCATCTGCACAGAGGCCATAAAACACACCGCATCGCAGCAGACAAAGAAGACCCAAGAAGGATGCTGCAGCCCATAGATTTATAGAGGGAGTGCCGGTAAACCGTTCTGCTATGTGCATGTTAGACCCCTTCAAAGAAACATTTTCTCAGGTAAAGCCTGATTGGTTGGAAGAGCCAGAGAGAGAGAGCAACACCTGAACACCATTAGCGAACTAATGGTGAAAACGGAGGACGGGGGAAGACGACGATAACCGAGGGCGTGCAATAAATAAGAAATGAAAGACAACAAATTCTCCCCGAACCCAAGGAGGAGAAAATCAGAGTGATTGTGCTGATAGAAGCAGCTGCTGGTGTCTAAAGTCTCCAGGGTGAGAGAGAGACATAGAGAGAGAGAGAGAGAGAGAAGGACCCAGACAAAAGAGTAAATCACAATAAATATTTATAATGATAAGTAATGCCGCACACTATAAATATGAAACAGCCACCGCCGTGTGTGTGTGTGTGTGTGTGTGTTCCCATGTTAAGTGTCCACAGGGAAGCGGGAGCGGCCACTGAGTAATGCATTGACTAACATTGTAAATAAGCTCTGATCAGATGAGCTATAAATATTAACCCAAACAAAGCATTTCTATTCCGTCAGGTCGCCCGTTTGCCACGTTTTAAAAGCGACTGGGAACCAACGTGCATAATTTTAATTAGCATACGTATAAAGTTTTATACAAACACCATCCAGACCAGAACCTCTTCCATGTGAAACACCTTCACCGCATGATTGAGGAACAGCAAAACACATCCTTTTCTACTGGAATTAACAGGTTTGTTGTAACGGTCATGTGATCAAAGCACTGAAAATGTTCTGATGTGACGATGAACAAACAAACATCAGAAATGCAATCAATGCTGAGAAAATAACTCTTCTGAATGACTCATCCTCATGGCGTTTCTTATTTTCTTGCCTTACAAATGCAATTAAAATAGATTTTTATTTGATTTTTTTTGTAACGGACCTACACAAAAAAGTTAAAATCTGTGAAATCAAATGAGGGGAAAAAAACAAGATAAAATCTAAAACTGAAAAGTGGTGTGTTCACCTCCTTTGCTAATGAATCCCCTGAATAAGAGCTGGTGCTCCCAGTTCCTTTGAAAAGTAATTCATCAGTGAGACCAGAGAGAAGGAGCTCAAAGCTCCACAGAGGCCGGTGGACTATCTGCAGATCCCTTCAAGCCTCCTGGGAGGCTCCTTCAGGGACTCCTTGCCTCCTCGTCTCCTTGCCTGGCCCGTCAGTACTCGTCCTCTCTTAGATCACATGACACTAAAATAAGTCCATCTGTGTGTAATCTAACTAATGATGCCACTTCTGAAAGTAAGTGGTAGCAGCAGATCTTATTTAGGGGTTCATTAGCAAAGGGGGTGAATACTAGTGCATTAGATCTGTATCTCTAGTTTGCAGCAAGAAAAAAAAAACTAAATAAATATCAAAATATTATAAAAATGTAAGAACATAAATCTAAAGACGAAACACAATTATTATGATATCACAATTGTCCGTATTGCAGTAATAAAGAGTGGAAGTTTGGCTCTGTCTGAAGGGAAAAGGAAACTCTCTTATTAACAAAGCGTGAAAACACAGGTTGTTTTAAAGGAATGTTACGTGTTTCTGACTTCCTAGAATCATGTGTAACTGTGAGGTTAAAGTGTAAATTAGATTCAGTGGTAGATAAACAAACTACCAGCAAGAAAGCAGATAAGCACATTTACCCAAAGACTTCTTCTAATTAATTCATGGGTGTGTGTGTGTGTGTGTGTGTGTGTGTGTGTGTGTGTGTGTCTATGGAGGAGGGCTGGCCAGGCCACCTTGAGAGACTGAGAATGAGAGAGCCGTCCTCCCTTTTGGTGCTGGAACATAATTTGGCCACCATCTGTTGCAGCTCACAGCCATCTGACAGAGAGCACCGAGAGGCGAGTCTCAGCCCGACAATCTGCTTACATTGTAACGCCTTGAGTTGTTCGACGCACTTAAACGAGCCGACAGTTAGCGCCGCTGGAAGGGATGGAGGGAGACAGGTGCACGGAGAATCAGGGGAAAGAGTTAACAGTTAAAAGCACAGAGTTGGAATATAAAGTTCAGAATACAATAAGCCGGAGTTAAGGGTTAAATGTGATACGAGTAGTGTAATAATAATAATCAGTCGTTAGAGGCCTCCAGTATTCATTCTGTCACAGTTCAACTCTCTCATGATTTCTCCTTAACAGACAGGTTTCCTTATTATTCCAGCTGCTGTTCTCAGTGTGGGCTGGAACACAAGGCTGAATGTATCCATACCTCTACTCTATACGTTTACCATTCACATCAGGAACATGTCTCCACTTCCACTCACTTACTTCACACCTCACATGGAAGCGACGTCCAATCAGAGATCAATCCCGCAGTCACACGGGCGCTGGTGAACGCAGCCCGTTTGATCAGACCGTGTTCGATGGATCGGGACCGTTACATGCTGGCAAAACTAATGAGCTAAATCATGACAGGCCCTCGTTTGTTTACGTATGACACACACACACACACACACACACACACACACACACACACACACACACACACACACACACACACACACACAGATTAATCTTTTGGATAGCAAACAGAGAAATGCTTACAATGACCAATGACTTGGTTTGTGTTGTGCTTGAGATGGTTATGTATAGCCGACATATAGGTGTGTGTGTGTGTCTGTGTTTCTAGGTTTCAGCCTCAGAGAAAAATTAGTGAGTATGGAAAACATCTGTTTAATCTCTGCGCTTTTTGTCTCCAGTGGCATCTCAGAGTGCCACTGGATATATATATATATATATATATATATAGACACACACACACACACACACACACACACACACACACACACACACACACACACGAGTGCTGCCATCCATGCCGGTGCAGTCTTCACTGAGAGCCGTCACATCTCATTCCATCTACAGCTCATTCTCTCTCTCACACAGCTATCAGGGCTGGGCTACGTCAGCCAGACTCATCGGGTATTAGTCCGCCCCGCAATCTCCATTTCATGAGCAAGCCAGTCTATAAACACTATTGATTTTCTCACTGGGCCTTACACGTAGTGGATTGCGGGCGTCCTGTCACAGGAATGACTAATGAGTGATGATGCAGAACTCCAGTGAGAGGAGATCTGCTGTACGGGACGGGGCTACGCTCAGCTGTGGGAATATAAACAAAGGGCTCAGTAAAAGGCCTGGAGGGAGTTCATAGCACAGCGTAGGCTTTGAAGGCCTGTCCTGATTCGTTTTAATGGAGGTGGTCCTAACATCACAGCGACAGTGAGACGCTTCAACATCTGATCATCTGGTTTGGAAACTAGCAACTATGTTTCTGGGGAGAATATTAAACTCTCTGTTGAAGCAGCAACTTGAGGGTAATCATTTGAATAACATTACTGGATTTCTTTAAAATCACCATATAAGGATTTCAGCTTGGAGCGATGACTTTTTGACTACGTTGTGGTTAATTCAACCTTTTATTACTAATTAAGTTTAAGACCAAGCCACAGATTGTCTTTAACATCTAAAAGATTATTTCCCCCGTGTGAAGCAGCCGAGCTCAACACCGTAAATCAGGTCTCATATGGTGCAGTCCCCGGGGTCACATGGTGGTAAACAAGCCAATAAATAAAGGTTACTGGGACCAGCCTGGTTCACTGTGATCTCCTGGACTCCAGTTAAAGATAAATCAGAAGAGGGACTGATCACGGGCTCAGCGGTCTGCTCACCAGGATGCGGAGCAGCGAGGTGCCGGCGGCCGTGCTCTCCGGGAGGCTGATGTTGTACAGCGGTTTGCTGAAGATGGGCCGGTTGTCGTTCTCATTGATGAGTTCAATGAAGATGCGAGCGAAACCCACGTGGTCAGACATGGACTCGTTGGCGTACAGCTGGGGAGAAACAACAATGGTACGGGATTTTAATATCACTTTCAGTCCAGGAAGAAGAACAATTCTAATCGCAATTTGCTTTTATGCTAAAGAAGTTGTGAAGACTTTAAATTATACACAGAGCGGGGCGCCCACTGCTTCTGTGAAACTTGAAATACCAATTCCACTGTTCAAACACGACTGCAGTGTTGAGAAAGTGATACGACCCGGGTCCAACGTGTGTCCAAACACTTCATTCGTTGTTGTTGCTTAGAAACCAGTCTGGGTGCAGAGTTCATTCAGGGGCTCAGGTCTCGCCGTCTCAGACTTCTTCAAAGCTAACTCTCATATTGTGAGATTCTTTTCAGCACAAACTCACAGAGAAGCTGTAGCTGCGGATGTGTTCAAAGTCCAGCGGCATGGCGACCCTCATCCTGATGTCGGCGCGGCCCTGCACGGCCGTGGGGGAGATGGTGAAGTACTCCGAGTTGTTTCCTGTCAGAAACACCTGGAACATGCTGTTCACCCCCTGCAGAGGAGAGAGAAACCCAGGGGAACGAGAATCAGTGTCAAGTCAAGGAGCAGTTCACGTCCTCGTCTGCCCAAAACATCATCACTCCATCCTCAGGACCAAGAGGACGTTTGTGCCAGATTTAAAGGAACTCCCTCCAGGTGTTCCTGAGAGATCACGTTCAGATGATGAGCAGAAGATTCCCCACAATAAAATATAAGATTATGTGTAATGGTTGGTTTTATAAACAAATATACATCCATTCAGAAGCAGCTCTTTTCACTCTAATCACACGATGTTTATTTGGTATCGCTGCATCTTTTTGCCCATCTTTCAATCATATATTTATGTAAAGTAAACTAGCACTTTAGTCCTAATATTTTTACAAGGAGGCAACTCAACTTCCAACACATATATACTGTATAGCAGGGGTCTCAGAACGATATTTTGCACCCCCCTACCTGAAATCAAAGCTTAGTGTTTCTTCACTTTATCTGCGTGAGTCGTTGCCCTGTGCGTTTTGTATTTTTTAACACTCGTGTGCTACCATAGCTCAGGCTCGTGACAACAACACGAATTAGCAACGTTGGTGACTTGTACTGTAATTTCTGGACTATTGAGAGCACCTAAATAAAGTATATAGTATATAGGAGAAAGTAAAAGAAGCCTATGTTCAGAAGAAATGTGCATGTTCTGAATTGTTATTTCTAAAGATTGAGAATCGGTTGTACTTCTTTTGGAATACTTGAACCCCCTTTTTTGTGGAGTACTTGATGCGGCCCAGCCTCACCCAGACTCTACCTAACGGGTAAGTTGAGTTTGAGACCCCTGCTGTATACCATACCATCATATAAACAGTTAATAACACACAAGAAACAACTCTAAAGAGGCTGTTCTGCTGGTAAAAACAAACAGAGCTGTTAAAGGCAGCCGGGATGCTGATTCTCAAATGGTTTCAGGGTCCTGAACACATCTGACCCGGAGAGGAAGAGAGGAGGAAAAGTGTGAAAACACAGATATGACAAGGTTACTCTGCCTGACTGACATAACAATCAAACTGTTGTCCATGACCACACTCGTCTCCTCCTCCCAGCTCTTCTTCGTCTCCACTACATAAAGCCTCCGCTGTACTGTTTCACATCATGTAAATGGATATTTGAGAGCAACATGCAGTAAATCCTCATGTGCTGCCCACATAGCTGTATATGTGTGTGTGTGTGTGTGTGTGTGTGTGTGTGTGTGTGTGTGTGTGTGTATGTGTGTGTGTGTGTGTGTGTGTCTGACTGGGACGATTGCCCAGCCGGCCAAGAATGTTGAAACATGTTGTGTTTTAATTATCAGTGTGTGTTTTATGAGAGAGAAGAGAGAGACGTGATCCCGGGTGACAACCGAGACTATCTGCTGCTATAAATGTGTGGGTTCGGTTTCAGGGTCGCTACACTGTGTGTGGAAGTCACATTAAATAAGGCCAAGAAAAGGAAAGAGGCACGTTGTCGAGAGTGTCTCCTGTGTTCTAGTGTGGAGTGGATTTGGAAAAGTGGGTTGTCCATAAATGATTGCACATACACTTTCATATTTAGCACATTTATAGTCTATGAATGAGAAGGAAATAGAATTAGAACTACTCAAATTAAAACCAAACAAAAGTCTAAAACACCACTCCGCCCGCACCGGTTCATCTTTCCCAGAATGAGGGAATGAATTACTTCCATAAAATGCTTCTTTATAAAAGAATAACAGATATTTATATAACTGTAAACCTAATCTATACAGCATAAAGACAGGGAGCACAGGAAGAAGGGAATTATCTCTAGAAATAAGGTTGATTCTGGCTCTAGCACCCATATCCCTTTTTGACTCATCAACCACATGATTAGACACCATTTGCTGGAAAAAAATGCTCTAAAATTCTAAAACAGAGAATTTAGAAAGAAAAATAGGGAAAATATAAAACGTAATCTGAAAAAAAATTAAAACAGATTTCATAGGAGTGTAATTGTATGATGAGGTTAATGCAATAAGATTAGTGGGAAACACATCACGTTTCTCCCGAACTGCAAAGTGAGTGAATATTTAAAAAAAGTCAGGATCAAAATGACATCACAGCCCTGCAGAGCTGGCTGGTGGCGGTCCTGAGCTCTCCAGATCTCTCCCGTCTTGATCCGGAAAGCTGCAGGGCGGCCAATCACGCAGACAGAGGCAGACGGGCGTGGTGGTCGATTGGCATTACGCTGGCGGTTGAAATAGCCCCCTTGTTTTTGTTTTCATCTCTTGGAGAACCATTGTGGCTGATGACTCCTATTTAAAAGACCATCCAATATGCAGGGATGTCACCTCAAACTGCCCATAAACGTAATTGCCCGTCCATTTGCTTCTGCCTTTAGAAGCCCCCAATAAAAGCACCCTGTCAGACGCGGCTGCCACAAAGTTTAGTGACGAGTTCCAGCAGGCAAAAAAAAAGAAAGTTGTATGGATGCTCAGCGGGCAGAAGGGGGGGTAAGGAGGGAGAGGGGTAACTACCACTTGTGTCATAGTCTAAGAAATGAAATGTCTGCCTCTAATCCCTCACACTTGGAGAAAGTGAGATTAAAGCACAGGTGTAGCGGGGTGTGAACGAGTGTGTGTATCGGCACTGACATGCAGGTTTAAAGGATCAAAACAGCAATACAAACCTGTGAGACAAAAAAAAAAAGAACGTCTCATAGATTTAACTGCTTGAAGTGTGTGTGTGTTTGTGTGTGTGTGTGTGTGTGTGTGTGTGTGTGTGTGTGTGTGTGGCGGCAGTGTTACAATGCAAGGCTTTTATAGCGCAGGCTATTTCTAAGTCTCTGTCTGAGCTTCTCCTGATGCATTTCTTTGTGTTCTTATATATTATGACAATCAAGCAGTGGGCCGCCAGGTGTCTGGGTCTTATCCCACCTGAGTGCAGCGACACACACTCACAGTACCCCCCCCCCCCCCCCCCCCCCCCCCCGCCTCGTCATAGCAACACCTGGCTGCCCTCCTCTCTGTTTCTCCCTGCTCCGACAAATGATTCTGGTTTTGCTCCGTTGCAAACTATTTTTCTTAGAGTTCCTCCTCTCGCGTCTCTCTCTGCTCCTCCACCTTTCTCCCTCCATCCACTTGACTTGCAGTTATCTGTCAAATTCCACCCTGGCGGCTGCTGCGCCCGAATCAATCAGAGTTGACTAGCTTTCAGCTTATCTGCACCCGAGGTGATTGATTTTCCTCGTTAGGTATAATTTGATGCTCTATCCCATCTCTTCCACAGCAAATTAAATTGTAGTCGAGTCCAATGTGCCGGTGTGAGGGAGCGGGTGTGTGTGTGTGAGAGAGAGAGAGAGAGAGAGAGAGAGAGAGAGGGGGAGGTGAGGGAGAGAGGGGGAGGTGAGGGTGGAGAGAGAGAGGGAGAGGTGAGGGAGAGAGAGAGAGAGAGGGAGAGGGAGAGAGCGACAAAGTGTAAAGTGAAAGTGTCACCACAGCACGTTAATAGATACAACTAATGGAATGTGGCGGACACACACTGAAACACACACTGAAACACACACTGAAACACACACTGAAACACACTGAAACACACACTGAAACACACTGAAACACACACTGAAACACACAGACGCGCGGCGTTTCATAGAGTGGCTGATGTTCTTTGTGGCTGCTGCATTAATAAAGCAGATAAATCCAAACAGACATGAAAACACAGAACACACAGCTTTCACAGGTCGCCGTCAGAGATCTTTACGATCAAACCGAGAGTGAAAGATGTGGAACAAGCAACACGACTACGGCTGCTTGTTAGTCTCTGAATACCTCCTCAGCAGGTCCTTCATTAACAGCAATAATATTAATCCAATCTCAGTCTCATTTTGGGTATCTGCTGCTACTTATATATTACTATATAGATCTAAAACCCTTGTTTTTAGCGATCCAAATGCTGAAGGACTTTTCATTTTACAAACTGATTGGACATAATATGATAAAAGACTCCTGAGAACGACACAATCAGCGCAGAGAGATGATGCGTTTCCCCACAAATGATTTTTGACAGACACAAAGGGCTGCAGAGACTACTTGGTTAGTTACTCAGGGAAACCACGTTAATTCTATCAACCGCCGCCGGCCATATTTACCATTTTAGCCGGTGAAAGGCGACGATCAGCGATAACACATTCATTAATGTTGGGAGCAGAATGAGTGAATCCGTGTGTCTGTGTTAGAACATTCACATACTCCTAACTTTCACTTGTGTGGACATCAGTGAGAACGTTTTATTAACGCGTGTTGGGCCTGATGAGGATTGGTGGGATCAGCTTGGGACGTTTCTACGACATGGATGTGATCCACCCACCTCGTCCTTGTCTTCGGCCTGGATGAAGAGGGGGAGGGCAAAGCCCACCTGGGCCAGCTCGGTGATGTGGACCCGATACTCCGAACTGTTGAACTTCGGGGCGTTGTCGTTCTTGTCGATGAGCAGGATGGTAAAGGTGGTCATGACTGTGGCATCGGATGGACTGCGATCTTCTTTCAACTCCGTGCCCTTATGAAGAGAGAGGAGAGAGGGAGGGGGGGGGGGGGGAGAGAGAGAGAGAGAGAGAGAGAGAGATTTGATTGCACTGAAAAATGTCGTTTTGGATGGAGGTGGCAGCACACAATCTCAGCCAGGTATTTACAGCTGTTCATTTATTGGATCAAAAAGGTGGACAGACGGACTCAAAGCAATCATAGAAATAAGCTTAAAGTGGGGCCAAGAGAGGGCCAACACACACACACACGCACACACACACACACACACACACACACACACACACACACACACGCACACACACACACACGCACACACACACACACACACACACACACACACACACACACACACACACACACACACACACGCACACACACACACACACACACGCACACACACACACACACACACACACACCAAGATTTAGGACAGACAGTTTCTGACTGCCTGCGTATGGAAGATGTGAGGTCTCTGAAATGAAAAAATATATACGGGAGGGAGGGAGAGAGACAGAGAGAGAGACAGGCTCTGAGGCGGTCGGGGTCTTTTATTGATGGACGAGTGTCACCAGCAGAAGGCGATGGGGCAGCAACAACATGCTGGTCTCTGGGCAATCAGGGTAGTTTAGCCTCTCGTCCCGACGCCGCCTGAGTGGTTTGACCTCCACCTCCACACACTGCACATTATCTAAGCTGCCTGAAGTTGAGAAATTAGTTGTATTACTATGGCACACCATAATCAATAGCAGCACTACCTAAGAAAGCAGAAGCAGAGCGAGGGCGAGAAAATGTAGAGGGAAAAAATCCATATCTTATAAATACATTTTTTCAGTTGTGGTTTGTTGTTGTTTTTTTTTCCGCTTATTCTACTTTTCTTCTTTGTAATTATTGATTTCAATTAAAAAGACAGACCTGTCGCTGGAATATGTAAGGAAGCATCTTTTTTTTTTGTCTCAAGCCTTGGAGCCTGTTGTTTAGAGCCAAATGTCATACAACCCGCGTTTATGAGCAATAATCGCAGCTAGCTGAGCAAATACATGGGAGGTAACGAAGCCATTAGGCGCTCTTAAAGGACATTTATTTGTGCTGTAGAGATGCAAACGATTTAACTTGACATGCCGTCAAATCCCAGAAGTAACATTGCAGTTACGCAGGAAAAAGCATGTCCTTGGTCACAAATCCTTCCACTTTCAGCTCCACTCGGAAATCCATTTCACGCACCCTCTTCCACCCTGTGGGAAATACTCGTGTACAACACTGGAAGAGGAGATATGGTGGCAAAAAAGAAAGGAAGTGACGGCGTGGACAAGCTGGGAAGGCCGTGGAGGGGGGGACTGTAGGCTCAGTGGAGGGACAGAAGGATTCAGACACTGCACCTGATTTAAACACAAGTAAAATGAAAGAGAGGGGTAGCGGAGGGGGGCGTCGAGGAGGACTGTAAATCCTGCTCCTTTATCTGGTCCTCCTTCCCCCCCATCCTTCCTGGCTGCTGCCTGTTAACTGAACACAAACCTCTGAAGAGGACATTATCAGAGAATCACAAACACCTTCACGCCCAGCGGAGGCCGTGAATGATTCTGTGTGTCCGGCATTGACGCGACATCTTTAAATCATCTATAAATATATCTTCATACATGACGCTGCAGGATCTGGCGTGTCGTCAGTGAAGTATTGACCTTGAAATGGTTCCCGAGCGCCGCGGTGTAGATCTTCCTCAAAGACAGTCACAATATGTAGGACTGCATTGACCAGGTCGTTTGAGGCTACATCAAACCCAGACGCTGCATTGATTTATTACTCTGTAATACTGTATCAAAGCCCTCCCTTTATCCACCAGCAAAACAGGCTTTCAATCCCTTCTCCCCCCGTTCAGAAGCTCACCTTGACGGTGAGAGAGAATCCTGCTGAGTAGAGTGGGTTTTCTCTGTCCAGCTGGCCATTCACTGTCAGAGAGCCGCTGATGTAGTCCAGGGCAAAGACGCTGTTGGTGTTCCCTGGACGGATGGATGGAGAGAGAAGAAAGTCAGACCGGCATCGTGGACAATTCAACACCTGGGAGGCAGCGAGGAAGCCTCTGGACGGGGGAGGAGGCGGCGGATGAGCGATGTGCATGTCTCCGTTTCATGCAATATGGATCCGGCTTGTGCTCGACGGTCTCTTGACCTTTCCTTTGGGCTGACCCGCCACCTCCAACCTGTCCACACGCCGCCTCGCCGGCATCCCTTTGTTTCTCCGTCGCTGTCTGCCCGTCTTCCTTTTACTTTTCTGCTTCTCTGGACGAACGCCAGAGTTTCTGTCAGCTCACAGTCACTGAAACAAACTGCACCGCGATTCCAACACATCCCCATTCATTATTAAACATACAGTAGGCTTCCTGTATTACTTGGATGGATGGATGGATGGATACTTTATTGATCCCCTAGGGGAAATTCTACTATCCAGAAGATACTTTTCTGCTGATAACACAATACCAGATTGAATTCAGACACTTAAAGACACAATGCGATCTTATTAGACTCGTTTTTTTAGGTTAAAATGTTTGCACACTGCCTGAACTGCATGGCGTCACATGGGCTGATGAATTGCATTAACTCTGTTCTAGTCTGTGCACTCCTTCAAAGAGGAGCATTTCAAATTATGAACGCTGCACTGTTCTCATTAATACATTCAAGTGAGTCTGATGTTCACTTTTCACTTCAATTACACAGGTTAAAATATTACACTGAGACCCACTCGAGTCCTCTTCTCATTTTTCTTATTCCCCTCTCTCTTTTTTTCCCTTCTTCTCATTAACGTTGTCGCCTCACTTACACTCTTCTGTGCCTGCCACAGTAATTGCACCCAGCAGATGGAGACAACAAGCGATACACCCAGCTGCCCTCACCTCTCCACTGGTAATGCCCCCCCTACATCTCCCACCCACCACTCCACCCACTCTAGAAATGCCCTCAGTCGAGTCTGACCAATCACCAAGCCGTTTGAAAAGCACTCATTGTGATTCTTGGTGCCTGCCATGTTGGTTGTATGAGACCTTGTGCAATCACGAGATAGCGGCGGTTCATACATGTGAATGTTATCGGGGCGATCTGCTCAGCGGAGCGAGCAGCGGGAGCAGACAGAGCTCATAGAAGAGGGCTCCGACAGTCGAGTCCACCTGGAACTAATTCATTTACGCCTCGTGGATGCAGAGCGCTCTGTGCTGTATGTTTAACGGGACGTCTGGGGGTGAAAGAAAGAGCCAACGTGAAATGTGTGACTGTGCTGTACAGACGCTCAGCAGGTACGCTTTGAAAGAAACATTTAAAAAACAAACAAAGTACACAATATTCCTGTAAAGTATAGATAATACAATATAAAACACCTTACCAGAACAGAACACTGCACTTTGTACCTGCACGCTGAGCCGACACTACAAGCAGTGGAGCCAGACTGTTTCTTATTATCGTCTGCCTGAAATAGGACAAAACTGAGATCACGATTGTTTTTAACGTGATACTACTCGCGGACTTTGAAATATTATGCATGTAGAAAGAAATTGTTCATTAAAGTGCATCACTGTGTTGCTTCCTCCCACACCGAGGGAGGGGCCGTCAATGACCGAGCAGCCATGTAAAGGAAAGAGGTGCGCTGGATTAATTACACTAAACAAGGGCATCAATGCCAAACTATAATAATCACTTTATCTGGATTATGTTTTTATTTTCAGAATCGCTGAAAGCCAAAAATGCAAAATCTGAGCCTTAAACATGAAACAAACAGCGTAGCGTCATGGCAGGAATACTTTTACAGGGAACTCTATGAATGTAAGTAATGCCAATCATTAATGACATCACCCCCCATTTGGGTTTTGAGTCTTTTTACAAACATATCAGTTATAGGCCGACACGTTATTTAATCTAACATATTACTGAACATAATGTAAATTAAACATTAAGCTTCCCAGACTGAAATGATTTAAATTCAGAGTGCATCTCTCTCCCTGACAACCACTCATTCTGCTCTAATAGCATTAATCAAACACTCACTTCTCTCTTGTAAAAGACAACACCTGCACCTATTCAGTTCACACTTTGTTCATTGTTTTTTTGGAGTTAAATAAGTGTTTTAAACTCAATTATTACTACACGAGACACTTGACTGTCATTTTTTTGTATGGTAGCTTATGTATGAACCTCGGGCTGCACTCTGAGGGATTAAGAATGACTTTCTTTCAGATAGTTTAGAGTAATAGCTGAGGTCTAGTCTCCAGAGAGTCAGATGGCAAGTCTACAGTGCACAACGGCGGGGGTCAACAGATTAACCCGTGCCTGTGTTCCCCACACCCAGCCCGCCGCTCTATTACTGCCCTCCTACCTAGCCCGGAATGGAGACGAGGGAAGCTGCAGAACAAAGTGCACAGTGGGGGCGTCGAGATGGGAGGCGGGCCAGCAGAGAGAGCACTGCCCTGGGGTAATTAGCCTGGATTGAGGCCAAAAGGTGGAGAACGGGAGGGAGGTAAAGGGGAGAAAAACTACTGATGATTATATCCAGTGTACATCAGGTGTTTCTTTGTGGACAAAAGTGTTGGTAGGAATGAGAAACCTAACTTAAAATACACACAATACAATGATTTACATTAAAAAAACTTTAAACTGAGGAGAAGCAAACAGGTGAGGGCTACGTTTCAATAAAACACATGTGTTTTTTGATTGTATACCTATGGTTACGGTTTGGTTTAGTTGGACTTGTTGTTACTTTATTCATGTCGTTATTATTTAGGAGTTACAACAGGTTAGAGAACAACCTGGATCCTAACTCAAAGAGAACCAGGTTGACTGTCGGTAGGAAACGTGAAACAGAAAGCCGATGTGAAGAGGCTCATTCTACAGAACGGTTCTCAGGTGATAACGCACTGATGAAAACATAATAGTGAATATTATATCTCCATTAAGCCTGCACACCGGACTTTTAACGCCTAATCTTTTGTTGACTCTAAAATAATGTTACACGACTCGAATATGAACATCGGTTGTTGTTGTTAGACGGCTCATTTTGCCAAAACCACTGATGCTCACATTTGTTTTGCGGCTCTCGCCATTTGCGTTCGACAGAAAATGAACAGTCCCAGAACACAACAAGATAATGAAACAGTCAGTGTTTGGGCCACGCTGCATATTAGGAGCACCAGTCTGTCACCGTGAGACCAAACTAGGATGGCATTCGACATCGTGCAGCAGTGAAAATGAGCTCTTTTTCCCCCGGATGGGCGGGGCATCAGGGACTCACACTCATGTGGTCACCGTGTCTCTAAATTGGTTTGTCGGCTCCAGTGGCCTGACATGCATGCCAATCCACTCCAACAGCTGCTCCTCACCCGGGCGACTGGCCGCTCACCTGGCCGAGCAACATGCACCTGTAAAAAGCAACACGAGTGGGTGTGTGTGCTGGGAGTGTGTGCTAACTCCCCGTATGCAGTATCCGGTAAGGAGGATGGGACTCACTGCTTCAGGCTTTCCACCTGAGCTGTGTGGAGACTCGCGGGTCGCAGCGAGAGGGAAATATCATCCGACTGTGATTGCTGACAGTCAGTGTTTTATCCTGCAGGACGTTATGATTACACCTCCAGGGGTCGGAAATTGCTGCTAACACCAAACCAGCAGAAATAAATGCACACTTTACTGTCTGCATTTGATATTCATATTAAGTGGAGGTGGTTGTGTTCCATGTGTGTGTGTGTCAAGGTATTTCTATTCTGAATTCTCCTGTAGGTAGTGTAAGGAAGTGTGTGTGTGAGTGTGTGTGTCGGGGTGCATGTGGTGCTAACTGGCAGAGTTTGATTCTATGATGTGAGACTCCGGGGGATAAGCCATGCTCTCACATTACCGACAGTACTGGACTGGAAAATGAGAAACCATGGCATGATTTTTAGAGTGTGTGGAGTACACACTCAAATGGACTCATGCGCACACACACATATACACACACACATATACACACACACCTAAATAAATGGCCACCAGCATGTACGACACACACAACCATTATTCCCTTATGGTGCACGTTTAATGTGTGCAATAGCTAGTACAACAATTGTGAGATAAAAGTGATCCAAATAATTTGCCACTTTGAATAATCCACGTATTACCAAAGCCTGAAGACAAGCACGGGTGTGGATCTCCTATTATCTATTGACAAACACATTTAAATCCCTTTTTGCCACCAACAATGAAACGAAGGCTCGTTTGCTGAGAGCAGGTTGCTCATTGAAATTCTCTCTCCGCTCACAAAGAGCCAAAGCGTTGGATGAGGAGAAGGAGAAATAGACGAAATAGACGGGGGACGGCTGGATTGAGTTGTTGAAACGTGTGTGTGTGTGTGTGTGTGTGTGTGTGTGTGGTTACTACGTGTGTGTGGAGAACAGAAGACCATTTTGGATCTGATGAGATCACATGACGAGGACGACGTCCTTGGAGCGGCGAGCTCTCAGGGACAAACCGAAGCAGTAATCGCCATGACTAAGCCTGCGACAACTGTTTTTCTCTGGTTTGTGACAACGCCATGGGGGCGCTGGAACATTCTAGTGATGTGATATGGCGTGCGGCCAGCGCTCTGCGTCTCGGGGCGAAGATTCTGTGTACTTTTGCTAAATGTACACAAAATTAGTGTCACTTTCTTACGGATTACGCCTACGGGCAAATCGTGTTGATGATGAGGTTTTTAGTTATTGTCTAAACCTAAATGAACTGCCTCTGTCGCATACACTGACTCAACTGTGCGTTGATACACACCCCTCAGTGTGTGAAGGCTACCGGTGTGTGTGTGTGTGTGTGATGCAGTGATAATGGCCCTGTGGGTGTCTTGCCATTGGCAGACGAGCTGCATTTCATGAATACTCAACGAAGGAGTTTTCATCAAAACTTTTTCTTAAAAAAAAAAAGGGAGGTTCAAGGACAAATATTCAAAAACAATAAATGGGAGATGAAAGCAACTTCCCTTATTGCTCAGGTATCACAGTGTTGCTTTTACCGGCGAGCCTCCACCTTTATGACAAACTGCGGTTTCAGCGAGGAGTCACTGTGAGGAACCACGTTGTGAAGAGAAAGAGTATTTTTTTTTGTGTGGTTATTTCTTTTTTCCAGCTGTAATGGGAAACACTGCTACAGGCACTGAAGCCAAAGTTCAACCCAATCCAACTTCCACACCAGAGTGTCAAGAGGTTTGAGTTATATAGCTCTAATCTTCCATACTACTGGGACAAGTGGGAATTATAATTACAGCCTTGTGGTTGTGTGCCTTCGCCGATCAGCCAAGTTGGAGTTTACATCTGTCATCATTCTATCAGACATTTGTGAAAATGGTTATCGTCGTTATCGGCCGATATGGACCTAAACAGGTTGATCGGTGGGGCCCTCAAAGTGCAGATCAGAAAAGCTGATTGCATATTTATATACTATATATATTTTTTTTTATACCCGAGACTGTTTTTCCGCGTGTGACGTAAATTACCTGTGACTGTTTTGCTGCTCTGTTTTATGAGGCTGGCAGCATAAGTTCTTCAGTCTGGAATTTTTTCACAATTTCCGAATAAGATGTAAAACTCGCTGTTTGCAAGACGTGACGCCGAAATTCCAAGAGGTGGTAATCAACAACGACAATTTAATTAACGAACCTCATCCGACATTTGAGAACGCGCCACACAGAATACGGCGAGAATGAGAAACAAGCCCGGATGGGATATAACAACAAAGCTAGGACATTGAGAATTATTATTATTCTCCCATCCATTCTGTGATCGGTATCAGCAGATTTATGATTCTGTGATCGGTGATCGGATCGGCCCCCAAAAATGCTGATTGGAGCATCCCTAATAACCAGCTTGTGAATTTTTGAGTTATGGCTAGAAATGTGTTTTTGTGAGGTGACCTTTGACCATAGAATTCTAAATCAGCTCATCTCCGATGGCAGGTGGATGTTTGTGCCTGATTTTAAGAACGGAAACCACAACCTGAAAACGCCGACGCTGCAGCAGCGGAGGGATAAAAAAAAAAACCTGAAGCATGACGGAAATGTCAGAGAGGAAGGATGGGGATACAGTTTGTGGAAATGGGTTGGATTTGTTTACATGCTGTTAGGGTTTGTGGCCCATGTCTGTCTCACACACACACACAGAGGAGGAGGAAGAGGAGAAGAATGGTGTAGGAGCTTCTTTTCTCAAACGCTCCACCCAAATGAACCAGTCCCAGTCTGTGACGAGGCCATGATCCCACACCAATGAAGCTTAGTAACGGCCCACTCATTAGCACACTTAGCTTCCTGAGTGCCAGATCACGCAGCAAAGAGATAAACTGATTCTCAACCTGGTCACACAAATAAAGTATTGATCCACAAATCTCCGGGTCTCACTTAAAATAATCACCAATAATCACCAACATGGAGGTATTGATTGCTGGCTTTGATCCGTGTCTTTAAAGGGAACATTGAGCGGGTGGAGCAGCGGGTTATCTCACATGTGTGTTTCTAAAAGTAGACTACAGTTTGGGATTTTCCCTTCCTATCTGATATGTGTTTTTCTGTAGTTTGCTCGATGATAGAAAATCTGTTTCTGCACGCTACGTAGAAAAACAACAGCTGGTTTGGAAGACAGAGGCGGAGAGGAAATTGGGTGTTGGCATCTGGAAATGTGCTTGTTCAGAGGCAGATAGCTGAGGAGAACATTTGTCAAAGCCAGCAGTAACCCCTTTCATCCTGTAGACAAATGGAATAATGGAGAACCTCCAACGCCGATGCATAAAGCTGAAATATATACGTTAAGATAATGTTGCTGAAAATTGCCTTGAGAGGACGACAAGCAAAGAACAAGATCAGAATAGAGGATTCAGATTAATTCATTATTTTTTAATATATATCCACATCTAGTCTACTGTCCCCTCGCTGTCCATTCAGTGTATGAAAATTAATCTGTCCATTTAAATGGGAAACCAACTAAGAGTTTTCAAATTATTATTTCAAGCCTCTATTGAGGTTTTCCAATAAAGTTTGAAATCTGTCGTCATATTTTATGACATTATTACTCTAAAAAAAATTTAAAAATAGGATTTTGTGTTATTGTGGTTCAATAAATGTAATGGATGTTGTCGTTAGATGGCTGCTAGACGGCCCCGTTAATACAGAACGTGCAGGAGAGCTTTTCTTTTCTTCACGACAATGGAAATGTTGCTTTTGACTAAATGCCAACGACTATGGATTGAAGCTAGATGGATAAAAAATATATTTGGGAAATTAATACATGCGTCTGTTTCTAAATACATTTTGGACTGAGACAATTAAAGAAACGATGACTGTGTGTGTGTGTGTGTGTGTGTGTGTGTGTGTGTGTGACAGACAGAGGGAAAGAGAAGAGAATATTTCTTAATAATAATTTAAATATCAACTTAATGAATAACTTAATCCAGCTATCTTTCTGAAGGAGCACTTAGGGGAGGGCTGTATTAGATTGGTGTCAAATATCAACAATCTTTGTCCAGAATCACACACTCCACCTTTAAATGTCAGTTTTTTTTATCTGAATTTCTGGTATAGTTTACTAAGTGCATGTTGTTGTAATGTGTTGAACCTGCTGGGCTATATGAGCCCTACATCCCAGCCCAGCGAGGTCTGGACTTGTTGTTGAACACAACTGCCAGGCTTTGAGTCGACTAGACTGTGAATTATGTTGTGATCAGTGTCCCGCAGACTATCTGCCTTCTCCGAGAGATTACATAGCAACGGGCTGCAGAGAGCCTCGGAGCGTCTAATTGAAAACCCAGAGAAATCCCAGCGATGCGGCAGACACAATAAGAGCTCCCCGTAGAATAACAGGTATTAGGCTTGTCCATATTACAGCATGCCTGCTGATACGACTAAGGTACTATGGAATCAGAGCATCGGCGTGCAGCAGCACGGAGATGTGTGTGAAAAGGCAGACGAGGAGGGGAAATAATCGCCTTTACTACTTATCGGTTTGTCCGGGCGGGAAATGGCGCGGCCGTAACCGTCTGACCCGCGTGCCGGGAGGAGGAGGAGGCGGGGACTCGGGCGGTCTCGCTCCTGTGGCGGTGGCAGACAGCGCGTTCACCTGCCGCCCCAGACAAAGGCCACGGAAGTCAGAGGATGCCCGCGGCTACATCACGTCGCCGCATGTCTCACTCCACAGCCTCCGACAAAAACTACAAAAATACCGGAGGATTTCTCCAGTAAATAGAAAAATTGAGTTATCATCTTTTATCAATTTAGACAATTATTCTGCTCGGGTTGCTGCAAATTAAAATCCAATGCGGTCAGGCGAGAGGACTGGATGTTGGCTGGCTTTGGGACAATTACTTTGCTGCAGTCCCCCCCCAACACAGACATGATGCAATGAGAGAGAGGAAGAATCATCTAAAAAGGGAAAAGAAAAAGGGTCGAGATGGAAAAAGGCTTAAGATGGGATTAGTTGTGGTTGCTTGTGACAAAAGAGATAGAAACAAGCAGACAAAGATAAACAAGGGGCTGATATGAAAGGCTTGGGGGACGTCCCTTCATTCTGGCTGACTTTTATAGCGCTTGTTCTTACACTATCATTACGACACAAAGTTTACACAGGGGATTAGCTCTTATCCTAACGGACAGCCATGCTGTTGGACGCCACTTGTTGGCCTCTAACTCTGGAAAAGGACTCGCGGATAGCTCATTTTGGAGGTAAAGTTTGCCTCCGTCGGGGCCAAATAACGGGCATTTTCATCATATTTCTGAAGAATCCCACCGATTTGATCGCCCCCCTCTATCTCGTGATAGTGAGTCTGGGCTTCGGAGTCCCTCAGGTCGTTGACGGAGGCTGGCTGTGCTGCCTTGCTGGTACTCCAGGGCCAGGTTTGGGTGGATAATGGCCCATGTTTTGGGGATTGTTTGGTGCTGCAGCTGTTGGCCAGAAAGCTGAGGTGTAATACACTGTACATGGGAATAAAAGCCTGTTGCTGAAATCCATTAAGGGACTAGGCCGCTGTTTCCCCAAATGCTTTTTTCTAAAAATTACAAATTCACAATCGGCCTCAGCTATACATCTTTAGAAGAGCACGTTTTCACATCGAGCAACCATTTACACATCACCCAACATTATCTTGAGCAGCCATTTTTTTTAGAAAAATACGCTTCATAAATCAGAACTTTGTATTTTGCATGCATGATAGCGATATACTGATTCACTTTCTTCCAACAAATGTACTTATTGTAAGTAGCTTTGGATAAAAGCGTCTGTTAATGAAAACATACACATTAAATACTTCACAAATGAGATGAGAGAAATGCATTTATCTCATTCTTTTAACAAACTAAATACATGCTAGTCTTTTATATTTGAGTCAATGTTGTCGGCTACAATTATCGGAACGATAGGAACACTCAGGCTCCCTCAGGTGGCCCAAAGGCGTACTGCAGATATAAATGTTATATAAAAGACGAAGAAAGAAATTCTGGATATTTACTTGGCAACCCAAATAAAATGTGTGGGTCCCGACCCCGTCTTTGGAAGGTATTATTTGATCTTTAGTTTATTTTTTTTGCTTATGAACAACCACACACCTCTGACCTTTGTGCCAGTCAAATCCAGAGAAGTGGATATCACACACACACACACACAGCCGGTTCTAAAACCGGATAAAGACTGGGGTCAGAACGGAGCTCCTGCCTTTTTAAACGGTTACGAGGAAAAGGTCATTTAACAGTCCTGACGACGACGGGAGTCATGGCAACCAGTGAAACAAGACCGAGCAAGCAGACATTTGAATCCCTGAACATATGGTATCTACTCAAAAAGGGATACCTGCACACCTGTGGAACAATTCTGCCGTCCTCGCTGCGTTTCCTAATAGGCCAATTACCGGCAGAGAACAGAACCTTTTAACGGGTCTTTAACACTCATCGAGAGCGACCGTGAAAAGCATCGCTCCATATAATATTGCCAGTGGCCAAAATTTGACTGACTCAATGAAAAGGAAAGATCCTGTTTCTTTATTACACTAAATGTTGAGTCCTTTTAAGGTGAGGGGAATCTGGATCACACGCCAAGCTTTTGGCTGAACATTAGTCGCACCGGGAGGCAGTTAGGTAATAGTGATAATTGCCGGAGCACCGCTAGAACTTCTGTGCGATCAATAATGATGAGTCAGTGACTGCGTAGAGCTAGGCGTGCAATAATTACAAATTAATTCATCACCCAAAAAAATCCTCCCACATCCATGATTTAAAGTCCAGCGTGCCCCTCGGCGATCTACAGCACACCAACATAACCGTACTGCTGGATTAAAAGGTGAACACTTTTCATTTTTCATCTGGCTTGTTTCAGTCGTTTTTTTTACTTGGTTAATGCAGCTTTTAAGTGTTTTTTTAGCTTTGATAATTATACTGTAAATCACCACTGAGACATGGGGTCTTAATCATTAGGCATTAGATGCACATTTGGATGAAACCAGTAGAAATAAAAAAGGAATTATGAAGAGCAAGTATTAGCAGCATCTACAATAAATACCACCTTTGTTGAGAGCTCCGATCAATGAAGTGATAAAAAACGTATTTTCTTTACTGATAGTGTGAGACTGTTGCTGTTAGAGTATCTGGAGTTCAGAAAGCTCTAAACAGTGGTTAGCTCATATAACGAGAGCAGTAGGTCAGAGGTCCACTAAGGGATACATCACATCCTGTGGCGGAGCAGGGCTTTACCATCAGACCCCCCTCTCGGATCCCCCGCCGTCACATCAAACAACAACAACACTGGAGGCAGAGCGCCGCTGTGATGCTATCTCCTGTACACATCAAATCCCAGATCCTCCCCTCTGATTGGAGGAGGGAGAGGAAATCCTCATCTCCAGTCCCACAATCATTAGCATAAATCACGGCTGCAATTAAAACCTCGTTTATCTTAATTACTGAACTAATGAGACGAGTCCCGCAGGAGCGAGCCGCGCTCTCCGAGGACACTTGGGGGGGGCGAGGAGTGGCGAGGCGAAGGAGGGCGTTGTGCGGAGTCACACTTAAGTCTGCAAACAAGCACGCCCTCGCACTAATCTGACTGCAGCACAGACTGCGTGGAGACGAACGCCAACACACACTAATCTGACAACCTTACCCTCCCACCTTTATCTACTGGCACGGCGTCACCCTTCCACTTCCATTATCTATCAAACTTATAATGATGTTATCAAGCCTACAGGCTCCATCTCCATGAGGCTTAGTGCGCTGCTATAACTCTTGATTTTGCAACGACTGGGAATACAGCGCAACACCTAATTAATGTCTTTTTAATGCTCTTCTCCTCTAGAGCTTAACTCAGCCCTTCAACTTTGCAGCAAACACACACACACACACACACACACACACACACACACACACACAACAATACAACATGTGGCAGCAGATGGTAAGTAAGACTGAGTAGGTGTGTGCAGTGAATGGGAGCAAAGTGTTTATGGTGAGCTCCGTGAAGAAGCGGGCCGGGCGCCGGACTGTGCACGCATGCATTACAGCACAGACACTCACAAATAATACATGACTGCTCTCACACACACACACACACACACACACGCACGCACGCACGCACGCACGCACGCACGCACGCACGCACGCACGCACGCACGCACGCACGCACGCACACACACACACACACACAGGGGTCAAATTCCTTCGCTCAGCCGTGAGGTCAAGCAGTGACTCAGCAGATGGCAAAACAATGAATATCTTCATCACCCACAAATTCCCATGATGCAGCAGGCTTCTCACGCGGTGCCAGCCCTTATCAGCCAGCTGGCCATACTGGATGCCCTTCCATCCTGGCCCACTCCAGACCCGATGGGGGGGGGGGGGCACGCAGAGTTTAAAAGGATGCAGCCCCGGTGCTGTAATCCTCCCGACCGGTGTTTATTTTCACCACACAGATCGATGTTTCAGACCCGAAGGATCTTCCAGGGGATTGTTCGTCCTGTAGGATCGATGCGTTGATTGCGATGGAAATTAACACCCTGCAGGGGTATTTAAATGGGTTTACATCAGCGAACGGACCGCAGCATCCAAGACGTTTTATCTTCATAGTGAATACGAGAGGTGTGGAGAAAAAACCCTGGTCATTTATTTTGTGTGACAAGAACGAACAAAAGATATTTGGAACAAATAAGTAAATATCAGGCTTCCTCTCCTGCACATTAATATCCACGATACAGACATACACAGAACTAAGACCCAGATTTGATGGGAAAGTTTACATGACTTGATCTGATCATATCACATAGAGATAAACTCTGTTGGTTGTAACGCTGAGAGAAACCAGATGGTTCCACGTAGACGCTGCAGCAGGAGTAATGTAGACGGTTGTTTTACAGAGAAGTTAACTCGGTTACGTTTACTCCATTACACACCGACTGTGAGTAAGATAACCTGGTTACGCCGCACGCTCGACAGTAGCATTAATCCCAGTTTTAACTTAATGTCGTTAATCACAACACCAGAGTAAACTGTGTCCTTCTACATATTTCCATTTCTCTCTTTTTTGCTCATTGTGGCTTCACTCCTTTGTAGCTTTACCCGATTCATTCATCCAAGCTCAACATATAGGATGAAAAACAATACTTCTTCTGTGTCATTAAGGTTTTTGTTAAATTCATTCTTCGTCCTGAAAAAAAGGGATTTGGAAATCATCATATAGACCATGGGACATCGACGCCCGGGGTGTTGCAGACGTGATTTAAAGTTAGATAATACTAAATAACAAGAAACTCAACGGTGACAATCGCAGATATGGATCAACACCAAAAACCTTAACTCAAAGCTCTTCGCCCCCGAGGTAAAATCTGCCCACCCAAGTCTCATGGAAATGTGTTCATGAGTTTTTGGAGATATCCTCCTGGCAGACAGACAGACAGACAAAGTAACTGGCAGGCACAAACATCGCATCCTTGGCAGAGGGAAACTCTTCAGGAGGAGGAAAGCAGCTATAACCTTATCAGCATCGTGCAAACTTTAGCTTCCTCTCGTCGTCTTTGAAGTAAAAACGCTCCCGTGTGGTAAGTTGTGGATTGTGGGGGGAGGCCCGGGTCTTTAGCAGCACCTTTTACCCCAAAAACCCCTAATAAAAACAATCGGACGCCACAAGTAGCAACGATAGAAAAATCACAAGATCACAGCGTTGTGCCGAAGGTTAAATTTGTCACTCTGACAAACCATAATCCTGTTTTGTTGGAGAGAGAGATAAGGCTAAACGAAGGCCGACTTCCGCACAACTGCACCAAACAGTGATTAATAAGAGCTCACGGGCGAGCCCATTCTCCCGGGCGGGGGCCGTTATTGACGGTTTTGCCTGATGAGACTTGTCTATTATTGCTGCGGGATTATGATAAGACGTGATCGATGCGGCTCTCTGTTCTGTGGATGTCAGATTGATTAAGTGACTCAGACCTGAGATGATGGTGTAGCCGATGCCTCTCGGCCGCCCGAGATCCTGGTCAATGGCTGTTATCTTCCGCACTTCGTATCCCTGCAGACACACACAAATCATACTGTATAAGCTAAACAGTCACATTTTTTAGGATTTCTACACCAGATTACATCACATGCTATACAAATGGAATAATCTGATGTCTATGTCATTGTTTTAAAAGATATGACAGTGGGCTTTATTGTATTGTAAAAACTGCTGATTCTTGGCCTTGAAGAGGACAGTGAAATCTATAAGTGGAGTGAGAGTGACCCCCGAATACTCAACGATTTGATCTCAAGAGGCTGATTAGACTGCAAATCTGGAAACGTAGTGATGAAAAATGAATGCTGGATTTAACATATACATACTCTCCTGGTACATCATGATATATAGCTTATTTTGCTAAAACTATATCTCATGACTATAACTCGTGTATTTTAAGTAGACGTTATTACCATGATAGACGAAGTTGCATCCATCAGAGCAGCAACTCGGAGATCACCTCAAACAGGCTAAACATCAACAACGTGGCTATTGCTTCAAACTGCAAGTATGTATTTATCAACCAGAGCACTCACATATGAATATATTTTGAATTTATGAATGATTTTCTGTTAAAATGACCCAGGGGAACCTGTTTGGATAGCTACAATGGGGGGAAGGTCACATGGAATGCAATCATTTTGCCATTTTTTTATAGATGCATGCAGATTAAACAGGATCAATGAGCAAAACCCCCCAAATCAACATAATTTGATGATCAGGAATCAGATCAGACGGTGTAAATTCTTAGTCCATGGACTAAACTTGAACATTAACTTGGACGAACAGTATTTCCCAGACAGATAACCACGAACGAGTGCTCCGTATTTCCACTGTGCTGCAACACTGGAACAAAGAGGCATCAAACAGCATCATGGCAGGCAAAGCATCAGCTATTTTTTTTCTTTGTGTAGTGTTTTATTAGCATTTCATTGGGGCTCATTTCTCCTTTCATTGAGTCCACAACTCGACAAAACCACAAGTATGACAGTTGAGGGGAAAAAAAAATATATATATATAAAGAAAGAAAGAGAAAGCTGTTTGAAAAGTCTTTGATCCGCTGAGCTTTCTCAGCCTTCGTGCCTCAATCAGACACGGTGGTGATACTTAAAAACCCCTGTGCTGCAGTGAGAGATAGAGACCCTCCCTACTTCCAAATGTCCTTCCTTCCCTCCTCCTTTGCTCCTTTTCAAGCCGTCTCCCATTGATCCTGCAAATTGTGTCTAAGGCGTGTTTATGCTCCATTTCTGCCAAAGCATCTCCTGTCATTGACCAATTACAGCAGAATCAATTACACGCCCTTTAGAGAGACCGATTCACACCAATCACGAGCTGAGAGGGAGACACACGGAAGATTTAGGGACAGACTAAAGCCTGATTTATGTCCGGGTGACGGCGAGCGTCCGCGCGGCCGACGTGATGTCACGTCCTCGAACGCAGCCTTTCTCGGGGGGGGGGGGGGGGGGGGGGGGTTTCCATCCGTCCGTGCACATCCAACCGTTTCTAACAATGTGGACGAAAACGGGAGTACTTGGAGAAGCTTTGAGAATGTGGGTTTGCCGCATGGAGAAACGTATAAAAGATCCGCGTCATGATTCCACGTCGGCAGATGTCGGCGTGAGCATCCTTGCGGAAAGTAGAACGGAGGCTTAAGAGTGAAAAAAAAAGGACGAATGAGGAGAAGAGGTGATACTGAAGTAATGTGAGCAATATTCTCTCAAGCTGTCCACACAAGTGGAATATGTTCAATCAACCATTAAAAGATACAAACCAAGCCTCCTGCATACATATAGACACACACACCGGCACATCTAGCCAAACCTAAGCCCCCCCCACCCCATCCCCCGTCTCCATCCTTTCATTTCTAGCCATACAGTGCATTACCCTCCAACACATTCTCCTTCTCCCCTCTCCCTCCTCATTGAGTTGACAGCCAAATTGTGTTTGTCCTAGAAGGAGCTTAAATGTCAGTCCAAGCCGCATGCAGCCACAGGTCTAACAGCTAAAAACCTTGCCCTGTGATTTCATCTGGAAAAAAAAAAAAGTTTCTTTGCCCAAGTCTTCTTCAACAGATGACGGCTTGATTGGCTAAAAGAAAGAAAGAGAAAAAGACAGGACCCGGAGAAACTAACGGCGACTGAGAGCGACAGAGGCAGGAATAGAGGGGAGGTTTGTATATGTGTGTGTGTGTGTGTGTGTGTGTGTGTGAGAGTGTGTGTCTGCACTCACACCTTTGAGAAATGACCTATGACAGGGATCCAAGTTTGATATCCCTTTACGCGGAAATGTCATGGGCCTTGAGAACGGTTGACACTCGTTCCGTCACTGTACGCCCTCGGCTTATCACCACCCAACACTGCCTAATGGAAATGACACATGCCTGTTAGAATAGCACGAGGGCATCGGAAGTGTGTGTGTGCGTGGATGTGTGTGTACGAGTGCGGTGGCATCTCCGAGTGTTTCCGTACCCGCTTCCAGCACCGCTGTTATCCCGTCTGTATCTGTCGTGGGGGTCACAGGGAGCTCAGCGACAGATTTTTTGGTTTGCACGCCTGCCGTGACCTCCTCCCGGAGCGTCACAGTAACAGGATTACACACTGCCCCCTAATGTAAGAGGCAAGCGCTACAGCACTCCAAGGCAGTCTTACTGAGGGGCTTAGCGCTGCACGGCTGCTGCTGCGAGAGATGTGGATTCTACTCACCGTTGTCAACTTCCGTGATCCGACATAATGCCGCTCTTTTTTAATTCTCCCCATCATCCGACTTTCTACTCTCTCCTTTCACCCCAACACCTCTCTCTCTCTCTACCCCCCCTCCTACTGTTGTGACCTTCCTGGTGACAGTTGATGAATCAGAGAGTCAGGGAGACACCAGGCGTCGACTCTGTCACGCCCCGTTAATATGCATGCAAATGTAGCACTTGACATTTCTACTACAGCGTGTGCATGCCGGGGGGACGAGGGATGTGTGGGTGGGCGGTTTGAGTGAGGGAGGATAAAACTGATGGAGATAGAGAGACAGAGGCAACGGAAATAAGGACGGACAGCATTATGCCCCTGTGTGTAATTCCCTCTCTACGAAAACATCAATAGCCGGACCATTAGCCACCTGGGAAACGGAGTTTAGAGGGCTGAGTCGGGGGAGTGAACAGGGGGAGCCGACACTCAGTGGATCAGATACCCATTACAGACCTACTGGCAATAAACATACAAGAGGGAAGGTCATGGTGAGACTGTACTGCTTCATGCAATACAGAGATCTTCATACTGTGCTCATGCAGCAGTAGTAGTAGTAGCATGTAGCATGGTGAGATAAATCCTGTAGCCCCGCTGACCTTTGCTAGAGGCCTCACATCCCTGAAACAGGACTGTAAATCTCCTGCAGTAATTACAGCCTCCAACACGAGCAGTGCTGCATGTAGGAGGATGAGAGGTGAGATATCCTGCCTCGATAATAACTCAGGTCTCCGTTTTTAAAACACATTCCTCTTACACCTGCTCCGAAAAAAAAACCTCCTGAATAATCAAAGAGGAGCATAGACACGGGGCAGGAGTCGCTAGGGATGAGCAATGAGTTTCACATAACGGCTGCATGAATAGGACACGGGATAGATACTATTACTCACCAGGGGAACGTCCTCCTCGATGTTGGTGCTGTAGGGCAGATTGGTGAAGATGGGGTCCATGTCCTGGACGTCGGTGATGGTGATGGCCAGGTTGGCGAGCCGGGACAGGGGTCTCAATTTGTCTTGATCCTGAGAAGAAACAAGAGGCTCAAGTCCAGTACATGCATTGGCTCTGTGTTAATGTAGGTGTGTGTGTGTGTGTGTGTGTGTGCTGACCGTGGCGTTGACGGTGAGCTGGTACGCCGAGGTGGTCTCGTAGTCCAGGGGTCTGACGACGGTGACGGTGCCTCGGGCCCCGTCGATGGAGAAGAAGGGAGAGGAGGGCTGGAAGGAGAAGAGAACGCTGCCTCCGGTGCCCTGGTCCGGATCCGTCGCGTTCACCATGAACACCGATCTGCCCACCGCCGTGTTCTGAGACACACACACACACACACACAAACACACACACACACACACACACACACACACACACACACAGCACAATGAGCAACTGCAGCAATATCATGACGAGCAAAAATAACGACGAAATTAAATGAAAAGGCAGCGTAAAAAGGGGCTTTTAGTGTCTCACACACTCACCAGCACACACACACACACACACACTCACCAGCACACACACACACACACGCACACACACACACACACACACACACGCACACACACACACACACACACACACACACACACACACACACACACACACACACACACACACACACACACACACACACACACACACACACACACACACACACACACACACACACACACACACACGGGGAGAGGGTCATGGCACTGAGCTGGGCCCTGAGCCAAAGCTAAAGTGACACAGGAAAGAGAGCGGTTGACCCCACAGTCCGTCCGTACAGGTGTCCGGGGAGTGTGGAGGTGTATTTGCATGTGTGCAAACATGCTACTCTGCTTTTGTCTTGATGTGTCAGAGAGAGGCTATACATGTGTGGGTGGTTGTGTATGTGTGCTTGAGAATGTGTGTGTGTACACACTCAAGGACAGGAGGGCCATCACCGAGGTAACGCAGCCACATAGCAGCAAGGTAAACCTGTGTCTCCGTCTCACAGGACTTTACAGCTGCTGCACAGTCACTTCCTCAGGCTCCCACACCTCCCGCTCCATTTGCCCTCCCTTCACTTTCTGCCGTCGGTCTCAGGACAATGAGCAGTGGTGGAAGCTGGTCCGTTTAACCAGAATAAGCCACAGAGCCACGGGGGATTGAGGGGCAGAAAGATGAGAGAGATCCACTTTGCGGGGTGAAGACGAGGAGAGTAACTGATATTTCAGGGTTCAGTTTCTCAACCTTGGAGTTGGAATTCACATTGTGTCTTCTGGTCTATGCACACAGCGTCCCGGGCCATCCGACACTATTAAACGTTTGTGTACTTTTTAATTTGAAAGAATTGCTACTGTATAAAGAGGTATTCCTGCACGTTTAGATCTTTGTGGATAAACTTCAAAAAGCAAGTTATGCCATTTTTGATGCTGTTGCTACAACTATAAGCAGGGTTCCTACACCTTTTCCAAAGTCACATTCAAGCACTTTCCAAGCATTTCCAGGTGCATTTCCATGCTTTTCCAGCACCTTCCAGCTGTGGTAAACTCCATCTTTGTACCAATCCAATGGTCAGTATTCAGTCTACTTATTATGTCACTTGTTCATCACATTAAATGAGATGTTATTGTCCTCTAAACAACCAACATGATGTTTGGAGACAGCTTTTTACAGAAGGACCACAAATGAAAGGAAAACTAATTCCACTAACAGATCCACAGAAATATAATCACCAACTATTTTCATCATCTGTTCATCATCAAAAGTCATTTTTCATAAAGAAATGTCAGAAAATGCTGTTTTCAGTCCCTCAGATATGGAGATCTTCTTTTCTCTGTTCTATCATAGATGTCATCACATACAACACACATTTCAAGACCTTCATTCTAAATCCAAGCACTTTTCAAACCTTGAAAACTGAAAGTGAAAATGCAAGTGTTTTCAGGGATTTCCAGCACCCATATGAACCCTGTTTAAGGAAGAATCCAGCAAGTAGGAAGCCCCTCTTATTGTATTAAAACAAAAGATCTCAGCAAGAAGAAGAACAACAATCTGTTTGGTCAGTTTGCCATGTTCTGTCCTGCAGCCCTGAAGCAAACCTCAACCTCCAGAGTGTAGGAACAAAGTTAGTAATCCACTCCTGCACAACAACAACAACAACTGCATTTGAATAAACATGTAAGCAGCGTTTCTCTGATATATTTAATATGCTTGTCTAGCGGTGTGCTCAGCAGAGAACTGGAAACACCTGTAAAAGGTAGCCTGCAGCCTGCAGCATGACACGGGAGCACAGGAACATATTAAATGGATGAAAAATACTCAAAATCAAACTCCTGGTGCATGAATTAAATATTCCTGTGTGTGCTTGTTTGTGTGCGTGTGTATACCTGTATGTGTCTGGCATATGTGTGCTTTATCAACTTTGCTTTGATGTCAAGGTGGCAGTTTGATAGTTGAGCATCGAGTGTGTGTGTGTGTGTATTTTGGAAAGAGGGTGAGATCTGGATGTGTGTGGAGAAAGTGTGTGATATGACGTATCATTTCCTCCCCTAAAGCACGCCGGTTTTCTATCTCCCTCCACACAGCAGCCTGTGAAACAATGACTAATAAACACCTCCCAGTGTCAGATGCCACAAGGTTCAGTAAATAACATCACACTCTGGAGAAAGTAAGCGAGCACACACACACACTAACACACACACACACACTAACACACACACACACACACACAGCAGTCTTGATCTCCTGGATTTGACAGAGCCACGGTGTTCAAAGCAGTTGAAGCAGCAACAGTTCAAAGCAGGTGCTGAGCAGCACAGTTGACCAACTCCCCGTCTGAAAGTGTGTGTCAGTGTGCCACTGTGGTGCTTCAGAGGCGAGCATGCTTGGCTGCATGCAGGTGGAGATCATCTCTGAGCTGCTATTGGACTCGGGAGGATCGGATGCCCCGCTAACAGAAACGCCAACATTAACGCGTTCACACTTATTCATTCTTATCTTGTTTTCCTTTCCCCTGGAAAGGCTTTGAAGGTCAAAATGCTCCGTTTGGATAAGCGGTGCATTCCAACGCTAAGAGAAAAGCAATAAAAAGCAACCGATTTAAACGGCTGGATCATCAACTCGTCGTGATGAATTCCTCCAGCAGTCCACGGAGCTCCACACGGCCCGTCTGCTAATCAGAGAGCAGTCTTCTGCTTGGCCTTTTGTACCTTCTACTGGATCTCAATCACCTCGCCATCAGGCTATTGATTGGCCCCGTGTGATGCAGATTACAAGTCAATGTGGGTGACCAGGCGCAAGATGCAAGGCAGTCACTCCCTCTCGTTTTTATTGTCCTATAAGACCGACGGCAATTACTTCTCCATAAACGAGTCGGGCGCAATAAACAATGACCAGCGAGACTCCAGCCAAACTGGATGAGAAGTCCAGTACGTCCGTACGAGTCTCTACCTCTTCCTTCTCAAGAGCAGAAAGCCAGCTGGTTAGCCACGGCTCATATCCCTGCATGTATGCCTTCGCAGAGCTTTGGAATAAATGGGGGATATTTCCGATGGGAAGCAGAATGTTAAGTGGTGAGACAGTTGGAGGGGGATGAAGAGAGTTCCCCGCTGCGTCTTATCTGAAGTGCACTACAGGAAATCACACTCTTCTCCCTCTGAGAGCCACTACTTATGGAAGGAGAGGAGGAGGAGAGAGACACTGTAGAGCACACAGAGAGAGATGGAGGGCGAGAGGTTTAAAGGAAGAGCACACTGTATTTACCGGAGACTACTCAGACGCCCCGTCATAAACCTAAGTGAGGATTCATTCAAATGGTTGCCATGAATTCACACTTGATACTTCCTAATACTGATGCAGTAGACGTTTCTGTAAATACACATTATTCACCCATGTGTTTAGAGCCTATGATCCTGTTTTATTTGATCATGTGTCCATAGCTCGATTAAAAGCAGTCTGAGAAATGACGTAGCTTGGACTCATACTATTATGAACAAGGACCCAAAGTTCACGGTGCATACCAAGAAAATTCCCGGGAGTCCTGAACTCTGGGTAGAGGTCCAAGATAAAAACTGTGTTGAGAAACGGATCCATGGAGGAGTGGAAGAAATTGTCAAATCAATGAAGAGCTCCTGGGAGCACAGGAGGCAGAAGAAGGAAGGAAAAAGTGTACAAAAAAACCCAGGATTCTTCTGAGAGCTTGCCCTACAGCCAAGGACGGTGAATAGGCAAACGAGGTATTGGTCAGGCAAGAGACCAAGTACCCAACGGCCACTCCAAGAGAGCTTCCACATCTCTCTGCAGAGATGGTAGAGGCTGTCAGGACAGGCATCACTGTCAGATTTCATCACATCAGACCACTGCAGCCAGATAGAAGTCACTTCCTCCGCAGCACATAAAAGCACAGGAGACGTTCCCCCAACACCACTTAGAAGAAAACATTCTCTGCTGCGATTAAGACACAGGATCTAACTTTTTGGCGTGAATGCCACGAGGCTTATACATGAAATACAAAACTGTACCATTCCAATGAAGCGTGGTGCTCTGCTACTTGCTGTGAGGATGGATTCTTCTCAGGGGCAGAGAGCAGAAAGAAAGACTCCACAACTCACTCAACCAAAATCCCATGTTTCAGTGCGTGATGCGACACGGGATTTGCTTCAGTAGAAGTCCAACAGAATGCATTTATTGTCATTGCACATTGTATAATGAGATTTGCTGTGCATCTCCAAAAACGAACACCCTTTACAAATAGGAAAAGTATAAAAATATACACGGAAGATACAAAAAGTCTAAAAGTCCTGAAGGGGCTCCAACAGTGAACCCCAATGAAAACAGACCACTGATGCCCCTCATTGGAAGAGTTTGATGGATTTACATGGAAGAATGGGAATACAGTAAAGGGATACTGCAGAAGCTGCTACTAAACGTGGTTCTACAAGGTAATAAAGATGTATTATATCTACTGTTTCACGTGTCCATTTAGCTATGCGTGATAGGCTGAGGACGTGATATGGAAAATAAAAATACAGTGAAGGAGTCTGACTTCTTTACAAACCAACTGCAGGCACAAAAGGAGGAACAAGAATGTCAGAAATGAGAGAGAGAATGCAAGTTGTGAGAAGATGAAGAAAAACAAAGAGCGAGAGAGGATGACAGACAGTGAGAGGAGAGAAAGAAAGCGAGAGCAAAGACATGAGCACATGGAAGTGAAAGCCTGTCACTAACAGCCATGAGACGCATCTAATAAAGGAGGGAGTCCCTATTTGCCTTCAACTGCACTGCTGCTGGGTTAAAAGGCAGCAGCGGAGCGCCGGTCTCCTGTGGGCCGACTTTCCGGTTCAACGTGAATTCTGGGGCCCTGGAGAGCCGAAGGCTGGCCAGACCGCAAGACTACATGAGCCCAGCTCCTCTGTGGGACCTTGAGGGATGACAGGAGCTGAAGTCCACAGAGGGCTGGAGCTTTAAGTGTAATGGATTCCAGTGGTTCAACGTCAGCTCTGTCCTCCAGGGAGTCCTTGAGAGCGTAGTGGCAACAGAGTGTGTTGATACTCAACAACAACGGCACAGTTTCATTCATTTATGTGTCACTCTGGTGACGGAAGAACTGAAGCCAAAACTCACTCAGGATGCAGTGTGGAGGTAAATTATGCTCTTCAGGTGCATGAGCTAAAAGCCCCAAATTAGTGTCTGATTTGTTTAAAAAAAGAAGGGGAAAAAATCATGCAAATCACCCAAACAAAACACTTGCAATAGAAAAGTGTTTTTGAAAGTATGGTGAGATGAAACAGCAAAAATAAAATAAAATATAGAACCAGATTACATTTTTAGCATTCTACGTAATATTTAATATGGATTATTTTCCCGAATGCAAATATAAAATGTTATAAAAGGAAGTTATAACATTTTGCATTAGTAGCATCACTCTGTAAGTCTTTAAAGTATGCACAAACGTAACAGCTCCACTTTCCCTTCTCTCCAAGGAAATGTAGATTGGCCTCCATCGGCTATGAAATTTATGCCATAAAGTATGTACTTTTTTTTTTTTTTTAGGATAAACACCACTCCTAAGTTTGCTAAGTGCATATTTGATACATTCATTACCATTTTTTTTAAATCCAACATTTGCTAAGTTACAATTCCTGGTCTCTCATTTGCTTCAGGTTTTGCTTATCTGTGATATTTATAACCACACATTGATTTTGTGCTCAGGAAAATGTCACATATTCAACCTGAGGTTTTCCAACCAAATGCCCGACAGATCGTTTGATGATAAGCAAAAGATGCTGCTCCGCTAATGTTCTATTGATCGTGCCTGTGACAAATTGAGCTTATTACCCAACGAATGCAAATGGCAAAACTCTGACTTTCAGCTCTCATATCAGACAGACGGAGTAACCCAGTGACGGACTAAGTGACCCACGGAGTTCCTCCGGTTGATTCAATCGGGGATGGCAGTCTTTGGCATGCTAATCTGCTATTTGATGACAAGTTGACTTTTTGTTCTACCTGGTAAAGGTCACGGTAAACCCACGGACTTTTGAATACAACGTCTGCTCTTACTTTGTCAGAAATGTTAAAGACATGTTGATTTGCAGGGAGAGAGCGCCCAGGCTCTGCCCCCCCTGCTGCTCACAGCTGCAGAGGCCCAGCTGTTCACTACAATAGACCGTGATTACACCTACGCTGCCTCGCGAGGTTCTCGGTTCCTCCTGGCTTCCAACTCAGCGGGCATGTGATTGTACCGACTCCGCTCGCCGTTTTACTGCCTGCCTCTCACAACCTCCGTCCCTGCCTCCCACATGCGGCGCTTTGTCACTGACGCTGATATTATTCTGACCGATGCGAGGGAACGTATCGCAAATGAGGAGGGAAAAAAGCAGCAATATAATTCAAATTAAAAAGTGAGAGGAGAGCGAGGAGGAAGTACTTTACATAAAAAGGGCTTTATCAATGCGGACAAATGTAACAGGTTTCTCATCATGTAACAGTCAGAGAACAATCGAAACATATCATTGCTAACGTGTCAATGCAGGATAAAAATACATGATTATAACCCTTATTAATGGTATAACAGGTTTTGAGATGAAATTGCTTTTTTGGAAATCAGTCGCTATGTCATGTGAAATCAAAGTATACGTGTATTACAAGTACATCAAGTTTTCTTCCTGAAGAAAGTTTTTTTTCCACTAGATAATAATGGAGCTTGAGACCAAAAAAACAAGAAGTTAACAAATGACACAGAATGTACAAAAGGCTTTTCAGATGCCAATTCAAACAATCCAGGCCTTTTCAGACACATTCGGGGATAGCAATCAGAGAATGAAGGAACACTCAAGTAGAGTGTATTGTACCACCCCCGACCATTAAAACTCCAGACAGCACTTTCTTTCAGGTAACATTCATCATTCCATTCACCACCTTACTGTGCAACAATTAGAAAAACTAATTAAACGAGAGGAAAGAATCATGACAAAGAAATTTAAAATCTCAAGCGCCACCAAAAAAAACAAACAAACTGTTTGACAAAAGACAAAGACCCTGCTTTCTGGTCTGGTGGACTCTAAATGGACCATAATGTACTAAATGAACATCATGCTGGATTGAAGAAGACTTGAAACTAGAGATTGAGACCATAAACTCATGTTTACAATGTTTACTGAGATAATACATCAAGAGAGAAGTAGGACCATTTTCTCATAGACTTCTATACAACCAGAGAGGAGTCGCCCCCTGGTGGCCAGCAGAGAGAAGTAGGACCATTTTCTCATAGACTTCTATACAACCAGAGAGGAGTCGCCCCCTGGTGGCCAGCAGAGAGAAGTAGGACCATTTTCTCATAGACTTCTATACAACCAGAGAGGAGTCGCCCCCTGGTGGCCAGCAGAGAGAAGTAGGACCATTTTCTCATAGACTTCTATACAACCAGAGAGGAGTCGCCCCCTGGTGGCCAGCAGAGAGAAGTAGGACCATTTTCTCATAGACTTCTATACAACCAGAGAGGAGTCGCCCCCTGGTGGCCAGCAGAGAGAAGTAGGACCATTTTCTCATAGACTTCTATACAACCAGAGAGGAGTCGCCCCCTGGTGGCCAGCAGAGAGAAGTAGGACCATTTTCTCATAGACTTCTATACAACCAGAGAGGAGTCGTCCCCTGGTGGCCAGCAGAGAGAAGTAGGACCATTTTCTCATAGACTTCTATACAACCAGAGAGGAGTCACCCCCTGGTGGCCAGCAGAGAGAATGAAAGGTTTAAGGCACTTCAGCATCACTTTATAGAACCGGATGTTGCTGCCTGCTGGGCATCTGATCGCAGAGCAAAATAAACCCTAACACAAGATCAACATGATCACAAATATTCTCTAGGATCATCTGAATCATCAATATATAGTCATGAGCTATGAACTATTTGACGGATATATAACAGACGATAGGAAGTATAGAAATAGGTGATCGGCGATGGTAATGATCTCACAGCGTGCAGCTTTGACAGAGATGCTGAGGCAGGTGAATCACAGGAACACTTAAATTAATCATAGAGGTGATACGCAAAGCCATATTTCACATTTAGAATTAGCTTATCAATAATTCACCGGTACTGAAACAAGACTAAGTGTCCTTCATCTGCAAGACTCCAACAGTAAATGGGAGAAAATTATGCTAAAATGATTTATACTGTGCTGAATAGCCGGAGTGTGGTTCAGCGTCTAAACGGTTTGAATTCTCCAAATAAACACGAATCTAACATGTGTAGAATTAGTGTTTGTGTACTGTGTGTTTACCGTATAATAATGCACATGATCCCAAAGCATGCTTGTAGTACTGAGGCTTAAGGATGCACCAGAGATCACAGATGCTGTAAGTTTAAAAAAAAAAAAAGTATTGAGCTGCTGGGTTGTTCTCTCCGATGGTGCCAAACAGATTAGAGAGGACTCAGGAAATAACCCCGGTGGAATGAGATTCACAAAGACCTCGCCCCCGGAGCTGTACCTTCACAATCCCAGTAACATCCAGACAGCTCACACACCAACGCTACTGTGCTGCATGTGGAGAAGCCCAGCCATGCCCCTGGTTAAAAAAAAAGGAGCCATCGGGCCCAAGGGGGCTAGTATCAACTTTACATCGTATGTCACAGCAGTAACATCCACAAACCGACGAGGCAGCCCCACTCATAAAAGGAAGTCTACCGTTATATCATGGAAACTGTTGTGACAAGGGTTTCTTTAAAGCCCATGCTTAACCGGTGGTACAGCCTGCAGTCCTCCTGTATGTAACCTGGGATATTGCCACGGGACACCCAACTCATAAAGCCTTTTCAATCTTGGCACTCCCACTGGTAAAGCCAAGGTGGACGATGCAATCATTGCAGGCCGAGAGCTAAATTGTATCTTGACCACAGTTTGAGCTACGAGACACACCGTCTGTGTGACAACATGCAATCTGCAGATAGGTTTACCTTCAGTCGCTCAACTCCCATTCCATTATCGGTGCATTCTTGAAAAAGAGATTTCTTTCTTTCCTGAAACTGATGGATGGCAGCTGGTCGAACACACGCTGTGCTTTGTATAGTAAATTGGAAGGATAAGCTAGTTGTCCATGTATGTGTAAGTGTTACTCGTCCAGTTAAAGCTGGACGATCCAGCAAGACTAAGCCAGATTTTGAAAGTATCCATCTGAAAAAACCCAGCCCAGCCCTGCCAACTCTTAAAAATAGCTTAGCAGGACCAGCTCCAAGGGACTCTGGTGAGGAAGTCGCCAAGTCGGCCTCACTGACAGTCCGTCCTCTACAGGCGTGTGCTTCCAGAGCCACTCCACCCAAATTACCATAATCAATGTGAACAACAAGCATGGCTATTGTGAGTAGTCTGCTGTCAAACCAGCAGCTTGTGGAAGACATTGGTGACCCAGGTGGATATGTAGGCAGGTAGACAGGTAGGCAGGTATACAAGTAGATAGGTAGGCAAGTATACCGGTAGAAAGGTAGGCAGGGAGACATGTATACCGGTAGACAGGTAGGCAGGGAGACATGTATACCGGTAGACAGGGAGACATGTATACCGGTAGAAAGGTAGGCAGGGAGACATGTATACCGGTAGACAGGGAGACATGTATACCGGTAGAAAGGTAGGCAGGGAGACATGTATACCGGTAGAAAGGGAGACATGTATACCGGTAGAAAGGTAGGCAGGGAGACATGTATACCGGTAGACAGGGAGACATGTATACCGGTAGAAAGGTAGGCAGGGAGACATGTATACCGGTAGAAAGGTAGGCAGGGAGACATGTATACCGGTAGAAAGGTAGGCAGGGAGACAGTTAGGCAGGTAGACAGTTAGGCAGGTAGTCAAGTAGATAGGTAGGAAAGTATACCGGTAGAAAGGTAGGCAGGTAGACAGGTATACCGGTAGAAAGGTAGGCAGGTAGACAGGTATACCGATAGAAAGGTAGGCAGGTAGACAGGTATACCGGTAGACAGGTAGGCAGGGAGACAAGTATACCGGTAGACAGGTAGGCAGGGAGACAAGTATACCGGTAGAAAGGTAGGCAGGTAGACATGTATACCGGTAGAAAGGTAGGCAGGTAGACATGTATACCAGTAGACAGGTAGGCTGGTAGACATGTATACCGGTAGACAGGTAGGCAGGTAGACATGTATACCGGTAGACAGGTAGGCAGGTAGACATGTATTCCAGTAGACAGGTAGGCTGGTAGACATGTATACCAGTAGACAGGTAGGCAGGTAGACATGTATACCGGTAGACAGGTAGGCAGGTAGACATGTATACCGGTAGACAGGTAGGCAGGGAGACAAGTATACCGGTAGACAGGTAGGCAGGGAGACATGTATACCGGTAGACAGGTAGGCAGGTAGACATGTATACCGGTAGACAGGTAGGCAGGGAGACATGTATACCGGTAGACAGGTAGGCAGGGAGACATGTATACCGGTAGACAGGTAGGCAGGTAGACATGTATACCGGTAGACAGGTAGGCAGGTAGACATGTATACCGGTAGACAGGTAGGCAGGGAGACATGTATACCGGTAGACAGGTAGGCAGGGAGACATGTATACCGGTAGACAGGTAGGCAGGTAGACATGTATACCGGTAGACAGGTAGGCAGGTAGACATGTATACCGGTAGACAGGTAGGCAGGGAGACATGTATACCGGTAGACAGGTAGGCAGGGAGACATGTATACCGGTAGACAGGTAGGCAGGTAGACATGTATACCGGTAGACAGGTAGGCAGGTAGACATGTATACCGGTAGACAAGTAGGCAGGGAGACAAGTATACCGGTAGACAGGTAGGCAGGGAGACATGTATACCGGTAGACAGGTAGGCAGGGAGACATATACACTGGTAGACAGGTAGGCAGGTATACAGGTAGGCAGGTAGACAGACAGGCTCGTCGTGAAAGTTTGACCGTAGGATCAATTGGTGACCACAGACCGTTACAATATGTTTTGTCTCTTTGTTTCTGAATCAGTTACAACAGCTGATATGGTCACATGGTATAGGTGTGGGGCTTGTTATTGCATTGTGGTGCTGCAGTGGAGGCACCAGTCACAAAAAAAGCCAGATCTCCCCCATCTGAGAATTCCTTCAGTGACGGTGACAAAGCAGTGAAAGACTGAGAAGAGCTCATATTATATAAAGTGGAAAAGCTTCTCCCACTCTTTAAAGATAATAAAAATAAATGTCACTACATACGAGAGTTAGAGCCAATCTGACGTTTGTAGGTCTTTTGGGATTATGACTGGTCTTGTCAGAAAATCAATTACTCTGACTGGATGGGCAATAGCGTTCATATGCACTTCCCATTCATGTTCTTCTTTCCTCTTCTAGCAGCACTTGGCCTTTTTCCTGGCAATCCACATGACCTCCTGCACCCAGTGATTTCTGTTAAACTGGTCAGTAAGACCTAATACAACACATAATACGGAGCAGGTCTGTTGCGTGCCTCTACAGAAAGTGATGTCTGGCATTATAACCTCTTCCCATTTAAGCGCTGCTCCGCTCTGGTCCAGTCTGTGGCCTGGCTGAGCGATGGGCGATTTTCTGGAGAAGCACTCAGCCGAACAAAATCATTCCACGCCGGCAGACAGTGAGAGGAGTCACTTTTGAAAGGCAAGGACAGCCTATACATTTGTGCGTGTATGTATTAATTATATGATGCGTTTGTGAACCTTCAGTTTTTAGCTCCTTAGATGTAGGATTTTTTTGTGGCCATTTTGTGTGGTTCTTAAAATGGCCTTGGAGGCTGTGTTAAAACATTTAGAATGACTCAGGATGCAATTAGGATTTAAGATGTGAGGTAGCAGTGATGGTTAAAGGAGGGGATAAGCGATCAATGTAGCCAATGGATAAGGATGTGTCATGCGTGTTCGCGTGCATGGACAGAGCCTTTTATCAGCAGAGGAAAAAAGCAACAAATAACGTCTTTATCTCCTGATCACACTTCCCCGCTAACTGCCTAACCTCTGTCACAGCTCATGGCTGACTGCCTTCCAAAGAGCCGGGACTGTTTGTTTAAATATAAAGGTAATCAGGTCTGGCATGCCGCAGGGATCCAGAGAGAGAGAGAGAGAGGCAGAGAGAGGTAGAGAGAGAGAGGGGCAGATGGGTTGATCCCTGAGGGAAAGGTACAAGGACGGGCCACATCACCAAGTCCTGCTCCCTTTTTCTATCTCTTCGTGAAAAGTTATCCATCTCAATTCAGAATTCTAAAAGTGGAAACAAACCATTTGTTTTCTTTAACTTTCGTATGAAAAGGTGGTATCTGGCCATGTTGGAGCTTGAGGAGCGGTGTGCCGTTAGGTCAACCTCCGGCAAGTAACGGCCCCTGAGATGGTCTTTAAATATGAATGATTGGTCTCCACACTGACTTGAGCGATGAAGGTTGGACAGCAGTATGTTGGAGGGGACAAGCTGCATCGATGAGGACGTGTAATACGCTCTCAACCGGGAGATGCACAACACAGAATTCAATCTAGCCAGGGCTCTACAGCGACTGTGTGTTTTATTTTTAACCAGAACTTCACGTTAATTACTTACTTACATGCTAAGGTCTGTTGACATATTTAACAATACATGCAAAATGAATGACAAAATAAATACATTTCTTCTTATAGTTCCTTGCTGTAAATCAGAAATATGAAGTGTGTAAGTGAGATACGTTTTAGCATTAAGGAAGGTGTGTGTGGAGCCACAGTCTGTAGCTCCGTATCGCGCTGCAGTCTAAGGTTTCTTTGGACTTTAGCGGTCCAAATAAATGCAAAGGATTTTATTTAAATCCCTCTTATAACCGTCTCCTGCATAAATATTCCATTTCACTGGGGAAAAGTCCCAGTACAGAGGGCAAAGACGCTGTGAGCTCCACTTCACTGGGACTTTGAGAGCAGCCTGGGGATGCGCTACATAATGGACATGTTCTTATTATGAACTGGGTGGCCCTCGAGGTAAAGCCATATTGATACAAAGCAAAGAAAATAAACGACCTGATGAAAGCCAATGAGAGGTAAATGATAACAAAGCCTGTTTGCATCCCTCCTACAGCATTTCTTCTTCTCATACATAATTTTTCCATTCTTCTCCTTCTCCTTTTTTTTTCAGAGACCATTTTTTAAAATAGAATTAAATGCAAATTAGAGTGGAGCAGATTATCATATAAACGGCTGATGCCTGGGGGGGAAAGACACTGGCTTTATTTATTTATTTAGTCATATTTTCCACAGCTCCCCATACAACTCTGACTTTAATCAGTCCACACTTACTTTTAAAGACATAGGGGACGCAGGGACCGGTTGAAGTGATGCATGCTTGAGGTTGTGCATGTGGGCAGCTTGTACTCGTGTTAGCATGTGGATATGAGAGAGGTATGTGACGGAGCAGAGAAACGGGCAGACGGATGAACCTGCAGCATGCAGACCCGCTCCATTAGCAGCATGTAAACCGGTCTATCGTCCAATTAGCCGAGCGCTCATGTTGTGTTCATAATCTTTCACTGTTCTCATACAGGGCAATCGCCTGTGAAGGTACACATCTGGAACAAATATCGCAAAGCCCCATAATCCTGATACCGCGCGGTATTTTATTATTTTTTTTATAGCAGCTGGATGATGTTTGCAGTCACCCACTGGTGCAAGTGGTCTGATCTGAATTCACTGGGAATGAGGGAAACATTGTTCGGGCAATTACCCAGAACTAATAGGGAGGGCAGAGATGAAGTGAGGTAGTGGTGAAGAGATCTAGACACAGTCTGAGCAACAGACACGCATCGCCAGAGCTGGAAAGTGACCTCCAAACCGGCAGTCTGTGCTTGATATTCGGATGAAGGGTTGATTATCTTTTCATTTACCTGTGAGGATGTCACTGCCAAAGTAGCTGAACAAATTCATTGTGACACCTGGCAGTGCTTTGTGGTTTGACAAACTGGTTTCTATTTCAGACATCCTGAGCTCTTTTCTGAGCATCTCAACTAATATAATCTGCATTGTTTGCCCAGAACTACCCAGATCCCAAAAGAGATATTCTTCTTTTATTGGTGTCTTATAAAGTGCCTTGCTGTTTATGCATAATCTATAAAAATCCATCTGAACCCATCTACTTCCATTTTTGGTGCTCAAGGGGTTTGTAAGGGGCGGGATGATTCACACCGTGGCCTCATGGGAAGGAGGTTTGAAACCACTAGTCCGTGAGGTTTGCAGACTCTCTCCATATGTTTCCTACAGGTCTCTCTCTTACCCCATAATCAGACAGAATTGCCTTTCTGTTTTCACTTTGTTATTTAGTCTGACACTGTATTCACATGTGTATATATACACATTTCATCGCTAAAAAAGGGTGCGATGACTTAGATTTGTCTGCATTTTTTTTGCGGCTATGCTTCTGTCACCATTTTTCTGCCAATTTTACACAACGTTGACGTTCCCGTTCTCAGTCACACCTACGTAGCTCTGCTCGGTTCAACATCTGATCCATTTGAAATTGCTGGGGGAAAAGAAACAATCTGAAGATGAGAACAGCAGTTCTGAGGTCAGGAATCAAGCTAGTTTGGACTCACAGTCCAAAGAAATGTAAGGTTTGATGAAGTGGGGAACTTTACTGGGCCCAAAACCAGGAAAGCACTCCATGGTCTGCTGCAAACATGACACTACTGTACTGTGTTAGTGGAACTATGGCACCTCCTTTTGTGTTTGTGACGGATGACCAAGAGAAGCTGCATCTTACACAGCACAATCTCAACACTAACTCTGCTGGCCACGTTGCTTCTGAGACCATTTCAGCAGCATCAAGTGGGATTCAATGCACTCTAGTGTTTTCCAGTAGATTCACTGCTCCTTCTCCCCCCCCGCTGCCTCTCTGCTCCCTCCTTGTATCCCTGCGTGCTCCTTGTTTTCAAGCCTTTTGTGTGTTTTCACTTCACTGTCAAATCTGGAGCTCTGAATCTCCCCCGTTCTGCAGTCTGGTGCTATAGCTGCACACTGCACTCTATATCAACATCTCTTTCTACCTGCAGCCTCGGGCGCAGGGTATCGTGAGGGCGGATGGGGCTCCACCTTCCATGACTCTTAGTGTCCCAGGTGTCTCTCTGCACACACACACACACACACACACACACACACACACACACACACACACACACACACACACACACACACACACACACACACACACACACACACACACACACAGAGACACAGAAATATGCTTCCTATTCAATGCATAATTCACAGACTTCAAGCAATTGCAGACAGATCTGAGTACATATATCCAGGCTGCCTCTCTCCTACACTATGACCCCAGGTGCCTTTAATTTCCCATACATTATTCCAGTGCTTCAAGGATGACAGTGGTTAGTCCCCAAAGGAATCGCATTTGTGTGTGTGTGTGTGTGTGTGTGTGTTAAACTCATCACTCCCATCTCTGACGTGCAGCGGGGGAACACACAACCAGAGCATTAAAATGCCTCTGTTATCTTACCAGCTACGGTAATCTTATACGGCTGGGGTTGTTTGGTGGGCAAAAGAACACAGAACGCTGAAATATGCATCATCGGTATGCAGGCTTTTTATTTTCAACCGTAGGGGAATAAGGGAAATAAGGAGAGGGGGAGCTAATAAGCAGACCAATCAATCTGGTAGAAATTATCAAACAAAATCCAATTTCAATCCCCAAATAACAATCTGTCAGAAATGTTTGAATCCACACTCCAGGAAGGATTACTTTACAGCATTTAAGTCTTTACTCGCCATCTGTTCTGGTCAGAGAGTCAATAATACCTCAGCTGATGAGGCCAACATGGAAACAAAACTATTTGCCATGCAAGGAAGGCATATTTGCCTCCTCTGTACTGCTGAACTGGAATAACATTGTCAAAGCAAGTCCTCCACTAATGTGAGGACATCTCGTCATTAGGTCCAGCTTCACAATTACAACAACTCCTGGGTGATGCCGGGACTTTGAAATTCATGTTCTAGTCCTGCTCTATGTTAAAGGTGTCCTGATATAACTCAGATATGACACTATAAATAAAATCTAATCACGTCCAACGTATTGCTGCTACTGTGGACTGTTTCATCTTTGTAAAAGGGTAAACAGCAATAATGTTAATAACGTCCCGTTCTCAAATCTCACAGTGTTTGCAATTAGAGACAATAAAATGGGTGGAGATTCCCCTTGGGGTGGGATGTTTAAATCCTGCAGTGAGAGCCCAGCTTAAATGTCCACACATTGTGTGAATTCAGACAGCTGAGTGGATGTCTACAGGAAAGTGAAGAATGTGAAGAATAAGAGAGAAGTATTACATACATCGGGAGTGTGCTGCAAAGTAAGCACCCCCACATGCCCTGAATAGAATGGAAGTGAACTGGACTAACTGTGAACGTTGCAAAACAGACCGAGAGGCTGACAGAGTAACCGCGGTACTACTGGACTCCGTTTGCAATCACTTCATGTAGCTCTGCAGCAGAGACGAGTGGGGACAGACAGATAAGCACGCACAGAACAGAACTGCATGTGGCAAGAAGATGGACATGCTCGAGACAAAAACACTTTCACTACCAGTCTATTACAGCACAATGTAGCCGGGGTTTACACGGTTTAGGCTTTGTGAATATTATATGATGATAGATCTCTCTAAAAAAAAACAAAAAAAAGCAGCAGCAGCAGCAATGACACTAATGCAGAATGGCAAAGTGTATAATCATCTCCTGCATAAAGTGATCATTACAAGGCAATTTGGTGCTTCCGACAACAAAGCTAATATCCCAACCTGTTATTTCCATTGTTTCATTCCCCTTTCGTTTCTCTCTTTATCTCAATTAGTAGAATGTGACGTTGTCAAATTAAATTACATCTTGCTGACGAGACGCGACACCGGTTGTGGAGAGCTCGATGAGAGGAGTGTGACTTTGACGGCCTCCATCCACAGCGTCTCGTAGTAGCGGTTTATTGATTCATTCCTAGCAAATGCTGAAATGTCTCGTTCTTTTCTTACAAGACATTGCAGCTCTTTTACAATCCAATATCTGCTCTCCTGTCAAAATCTCTTATAAGCACCGTCTTCATTGTCCTGCCCTCTATTCCTTCCTGCTTTTTTTCTCCTTTTAACCTACCTTTTCTATAAGCCGGGTCCTTTGGGGGGGTAGAGAGGAATTAAGGGGGGGAGCACAACGCACAACTCAATTATACATCAAAGCTTATGTTGGGGGCACCACGGAAGATGGTTGAGGACGAAGGGGGGTTTCACTGTGATGAGGAGGGACCTCGGTGGCGGTGGCTGGTATCGCTGTTAGTCTACAGGGAAAACAGGCCGTGCTTACTTAAGAGAAAGATATATTGACTTTTCTGTTTCTTGATGACTTACAGAAAGCTAATGAGCTGAACGACTTCTACCTCAGGTTCCAAACACAGGATTTGTCCAATCAGTGCGATACTGGTTAGACTCCAACACGGACGACTCCAACACGAGGCCCGAGGTGGAAAGCTGCAATCAAGACAGACGATGGAAGAAGCACCGACGATGCGTTTGGTAGAATCAGCCACTTGGAAAACACCTTTACTTTCAGGAGTTTAGTTCAGCTTTTGACTTTGAGAATTGGATCTAAAAGGTGTTCCTGCACATCAATGTCCGGACCAGACAGTTAATATATAACATATGATGAACTGCTTCTCTAGCCTTAGGAGTCGAGGTCCACGATGTCAAATCTGATCAGCCTGTTAAACTATGAGCTCACATCTTGGGCTCAGACTTAAAGGCACACTAGAGGAAAAGTTCCTAAAGTGTCCAAAGGGTAAAACCTCTGGGGGTCATGAACCTACATAACTAACATGGCCACCTGCCCATTGGATTTAGATTCTGAGGGCTTGAGGTTTAGAGAAAAGTGCTGTGATGTCTACATGGGAGGGTGGGAATGTTGTTTTTCTATAGGAGGATGTACCAAACAAGTCACCGTCAGACTGAGAAGAATGACAACCTGAAAATATGGCAGATTTGACAATGACAAGCTGTAAATTGAAGCTTGAACATCTGTTTCGCCACCTTAATTAGTTGGAGGGGTGTTTGTTGAGATTGTCATGTAACCTGCTGAAACATAGCTCTGAGGGAACAGGGGTGTAAACTGAACAGCAAAAAAATATATATACAAGCATGGATTTTAAATACCAGATGAATCCAATGTTGAGATAACCATATGTTACAACAAAGCAAGCTTTTGCAAATGCATTGCTCACTGCAGCTCCAACTGCACAACAAGAAATAGGGGGTTGGTAGCAACAATATTGCTTTAGCATTCCTATTCCCTTTCCTTCCACACTTCTCTATAATGCATCGTTTCTTCTTTAATGCCTTTCTTCCTACCATCGCGATTGTTGAAGTGACAGCCAAAACAGATTTGAGCAAATTGGAAGGGCTATAAAGCTCTATTAAAGAAAATCTAGTCACGGTCTGAGGAACAGTGAGGGGCAGAAACAGACGAATGGGGTGGGAGGTGCACACGGAGACAGAGGAAGACAGAGGGAAAACATTTTTGAGGAATTTGCATAATACCAAAATGGAGCCCTGGTGAGGCTGAAGGCACGACTTGTAGCTGAACATCCCCCCCCCCCACACACACACACTACTTTCTTTCTTCCTTCAACAGAGTGTTGCTCCTATAACCGCGGCATCATGCACACCGCAAGAAAAGTGATGAGAATCCGCCCCTCTGTCTTTTTCCATCTCCCGCGTAAACACGACCATGGCTGCAAAAGTACGGAGGGACTGACAAGATGCCCAACTGTTTTCAATGTTAGTGAAAACCTTGTCAGAAATCACAATCCTGCCAAGCGAGTGTTGGAGGGAAGGAGAGCGCCCAAGGCGAGGGTGGGGGTGGAGGATGCAGGGGTGGGACACACTCACTTGAAAGAAAGGGAGAGAGGCAACGACAGGTTGATTTATTCAAAGAGTGAGGAGTGGGTGAATCAAACTTTAATGGCTTTTGGGAGTGCAAGGCGTTCTCTCTCTCCCTTCAATCCCCCCCCAGTCTTTCCTTGTGTGCTCCCACCTTAGAACCCCCCCACCTCAGAAATACACTTCGCTGGTCACTCACAAACACGAGCTGTTGTATTTTTTTGACAGACAAATGTGCGCCCATCTCTTCTGCGTAGCAACGCAAATCAAGGTGCTCTTCATGCTCAGTGGGAGAAAGTAAATGACAGGAAGATAAAGAGAGGAAGAGGAGGTGATTTACCTTCACCAGTGGCAGCAAACATGATGCCCAGGTAGTTTGTTGCCTTAACCCGTGGACCGGAAAAGATGCATGGAAAAAAAATGCTTCTACATGCACAACGTGTTGTCTGAAAACTCACATGAGCAACCACTTGGCCCTGAAAGGCTTAGTGAAGTCTACAAATGAATCAACATTCATGGAGGCTGCACTCACGCCTTTAAGAATGGGCTTTCCACACATGAAACTTATATATCTATTGATTATCTGCAGGTGGAAAGTGACACACATACACACAAATCAAATTGTGAAATGCAAAAGCTGAATTAAGTGACACTTTCTGCATGACATATGTGAACAAACAGCTGGTAAAACATCCTGGGCCTGCACATAAACTGTCCATATGCACTATATCAGTGCAGTTGTGAAGGAGTTGAAAACGGAGCACATGATCATCCTCTACAACCTAATCTAAGCAGACAAAATCCTACATGGAGAAATTTAAAAAACAAAGCTATGTTTTACACTTTGTCATGATTTCATAATATTGAAAACTGGGGGAAATATATGTAGAATTGAATTCAAAGCACCAAATCTGTGCAGGAGAAAGTTATAAACGGAGCCTGAGGTGAGTAAAATATTGACTGCTTCCCATTTAACCTTCTCACTTTATCCATTTTTTTCTCCTCCCTAAATCCCTCCATCCCTCCCCATGGGGCTCAGGGTCTTAGTGTCAGGCAGAATTCTCTTTGAGGCCTCCGCCTGTCAACCAGCCACTACTCAGCTCAGTAACCACTAGATTCAATTACAGGAGACCAGGAGAGATGATAGTGAAATCATTACGGGCTAAATCCACCTTCTAGGAGGCAGTGCGTGTGTTTGTGTGTGCTTTCTATGTGCAGGAAGACGCTAGAAATTAAGTCACAAATATTTTATGACTGTAGCTTCAAAATAAATGTGTTTAAGTTCCCAGAGAAGCCTGCAAAGAAATCAGTCATCCATATGCTGTAGTTGCTGCTTTAGAGCTGAAATATCCGCATAAACAAATTACCGTTGCATGCTGTAACCTGCCGGGATAAAGGGCAGACGCTGATCAAAGATTAGGGAGTGAATTTCAGCTTTCAAAAAGTGGAAAAACAAGGTACATAGAAGAGAAGGAATATCACAGATTCATGTATGTTCTACCTGACAGCGACAGAGGGCACATCAAATAGCAGGGGCCTGTGTTTTTCTGCCAGAACCCACATCAAGCACTAAGCAGCTCATTCACAGGCATAATAGGGGCTCTCAAACACCCTCTGCAAATATTATCTAAAATGTGAGTGCGTGTGAGCGCGTGTGTCCATGAAATGCTGCCATGCTATTCATCTCAAAATTGTTTGGAGGAAGAAGTAGCCAAAAGTTGGGGGCTCAAATTCCGCCGGTTTCCATTCCTCCCTTCTACTTAAATGTTATCACAGTGCCTTTGAGCAGTGGACACACATCCCAAACCACAATTATCCGACTGATAAAAGTCACTCAGCCAGATTTCTGTTCTGGGCAGCATGCCACTAAAAATTAATTCCATTCAGCATTAGTTACTTCCAACTGTTTGAGGAAGAAAACACCCCAGGTTTCTGATGGGGGATGCCTCTATAAAAAACAAATACAGAAACTTTCTGCATGCTTGTGTATCAGAGCAGCCTGAAGGGCTTTTCTGTCTTTAGATGCATGACTTTCCACCAGAGGGGGTTTGCACCGAGCAGCCCTCCTATGTGACATCAGCTATAGTTCATCAGAGCTTACTGTAGGTTAGAGAGGGACATTGAGATATGGCTGATAGAAAATAAGAGGCTGAGGAGGGATTTGCTCACCTGCCTGACATACCTGAGAGGCAGTAAACAGATAAAGTTTGGATATCTTATCACCCGGAGCCTCTTGCCTGTCTGCCCGTTTGCCAGCACATTTAATCCATTATAGTGCTGGTCTCAAGTCAGCTATACAATCTTGTGTGCATCATAACGGTGTTATCGAAGGCAGGATTTCACTGCACTGCGTATCTACTGTAGGTAGGTGGGGATGAATGCCAGTATTGGCAAGAGGATGAAGGAAGAGATGTATTTAAATTGGGAAAAGTGAAGAGGCTGAACCTAAAAAAGAAAGAAAACAAACATATACCTTGGTTAGATCTTGAGAGAACAAGTTGCACCATGACAGCTGTTTGAGTCCTGATACAGACACCTGGGCCACCGATCTGATACGGTGTTTAATTAATCAGCTGTATGCCTCACAGGCTGGAAGTTGCTTGAATCATCCTTTTATGTGTAAGGCAAAGTCAGAGTGTTGCTTTCCTAACTTTGTAAAATGAGTTATGAATAAATACATAGATGCAATCTGACAGAATTGTTATTTATTATTAAAATGATTAATTGTACACCAGCAAATTGCTCAGAAATCTTAAATTCAAAGGATATCTACATAAACATAATTAAATTGATGTACCCCCATTGTGAAAGATGTCCACCTAACTGCGTCAGTATAAATATAAACTATGACTAAAGACATGAGGTGGCCAGATGGGAACCGTAAGAACAAGAGAAAGCCGTTTGTGGTCTGGGGGCGGCGTATGGAGCAGTAGGAGAGGGTGCACACTTGGAGAAGTTGTTAGTGCTGGCATGTGACATTATCACACACTGGTCCTGACAGAGAGGCTGACTCTCAGTGGGGCAGTGTGAGGCTCTGGCAGCCAGGGAGGAGGATGTCTGTGTGCCTGTGTGTGTTTAGGGAGGGTTGTTATTTAAGTCATGGATGGTCCCACAACGGCAGCTCTGCCCTCCTCATTTTGACGACCAGAGGGCTTCGCTGTATCGGAGGACTACCTGTCGCGCATTGAGAATGTGAAAAACACTCCTCAGTATGTTGCAGGCTCACTCCATCAACTCATGCAATAATGGATTTGGGTTGTGGCCCATCTGCTGTTCTATCAAAACATTATTTCTGGTGATAGCCTTCGCTCCTCACATCCAGTCTCTGCTGCCTGGGTGTGTGGATGCTGTAAATCTGGCCAGCTCATTAGCACTGACAGAGGGAATGCTAGCAGCCCACCTGCTCCCCTTCACCCTCTTTATGGCTCTACAAATTAAAACGACATTTACACACACTCCACCCCCCCTGCTCTCCCTACCGCGCTGCTCACCTTGCCACGCACATCGCTTCATCTGCTCAGCGCTGAGCTTCGTCAGATCCACCATTCTTCTCGTTCAACAACCCTAAAGCCCCTTTGAGTTGTTTTCTTTTGTCCTCTGTCAATCTGTTATATCCCCGTTTTAAATTCCATCATTTCTGTCATCCTTCACATCCGTCACCCCTTCCCATCTTCCTCTCTGCTTAAGTTCAGCAGCAGCTATCTAGCAGTGACCCCCGGTTACTCCGGTGAGTGACAGCATGATGCAGTGAAGCCGCTGCTTGTTTGCTCTGACCAACAGAGTTTAGTTAGGGTCACCGAGGTAACGAGGCCATAAAACTGCAGGTAATGAAAAGCTGTGGGAAACAAGATAAGGGGGTAAATGTAGCGGAAGTGGAGGCGGCGCATAATGAGGAACAAGCGGACTCCTGACAGGACATCATCCCAGAACTCCCTGTTCCAGGTGGAGGAGTCGGGAGGCTTTAATGAAGAGCTCCCCGTGTACAGAGCGGACTGTGTGCGCTGCACTCTAATTGCACCACACAGTCATGAAGATGATTGAATTTTTCGGTGTTTCAATTCAACAAGAAAGGCACTCTAACAACTGTGTTGATTTGTGATATAACACATTCCACTTGCATTAGTCTCACTCTGTGCTTATGTACACAACATTTACATATTTTATTTCCACTGTTATATGCGAGACAAACGGTGCTGAATTAGACTCACTGCTGCGTCTAGAAGTTAAAGAATCTGATCTATTACCATAACCGCATTGCCTTAAATAAAAAAAAGAAGCTTGAATAGTGTCGGCACTAGGAGGACAGTACTGACATGAGCAGTAATTCACCGAGTGATGCAAGGCAACCAACCATATGTGAGCGATTGAGGGTCAAACACAGCTCTGTTTAATGGCTTTCCGGAGGCTAAACTGCCCATTGTTTGCAGAGCTTGGAAAATCTGTATGTGGACTATAAGTGAGTCCCACACAACTGAGCAGCGGTTGCATCGGCCCGAGAGAACCTTCCCTGGTGGGTGGTCTAAACAGCCTCGTCTTAACAGTCCTTCTTTCTCCCATTTATTTGCCTGACTTTATGGATTGTTGAGAGAAAGAGCCACTGGCTTTGAAGATTTGGTGAAGACTCAGAAAAGGGGTCTGTGCTCAATATAAACAACAAGATGTGTGTGTGCGTGTGTGTGTGTGTGTCTGTGGATTTCAGCCCCTGTTTGAAGTCCTCCACTCCACTCTGGCAATTACTTCCATCAAGGATTAGATGAGGGAGAGGGCAAAGTGGAGAGAGGAAGATGGAGAGAAGTGAGAGCTGAGGAGGGAGGTAGCACATTCAGAGAGGACAGAGAAGCAGAGAGGAGGAAGGAGATTGAGGTCTCCACTGCAGTGAGTGTTTTCACTCCCTATAAAAAGAGAGTTGTGTACACACTCCTTAAACACGAGCTAGAAGACAACTGTTCAAAACATGGGATGATCTCAGGTGCGGCAAAACGCTGCAATTCCCACGGCACCGGAGAGCGAAAACACTACGAGTTGACGATGATCAAATATTCTCCCTTCCTCTACCTGTAGTGCCATTTATCAATCTAGTTTTGGTATGAGTTGCCTAGTTCTGGAGACATCAGCAGCAGAGTCTGGCTTCTGTCCAATATAGTTGGACTTTTTTGGTTCTCAAAGCACAAATAAATATATATATATATATATATATATATATATATATACACATACATTTGAACAGCAATGTCTCTTTCTTTCCAGAAATCATGACCTGGTTACTCAAGATAATCCACAGACCTCATTGTGAGCGGTTTCTTGTAGGAACCATGCTTGAAAGACAATAGAACTAGCACAAAAGAGGAAATAAAATGTATTTTCGATTTTGGGGTGAACTGTTGGTCAAACTTGATAGTAAATACAGTTTTTCTACTCCAAAATTGTGGGGTTCATCAATAGCCCTACATGCAATGCATTTTCATTTTATTTAACTTTTCTAGGAGGAAGAGGTGCATCACAACCTCTGATTCACAAATAATTGGACTTCTACCTCGGATACATTGACGTAATGAGTTAAAAAACCTGCTGCCAGCCTTACCTCTGGGATGTGGACGGTGTAAGGCTGCCCATGGAAGATCGGCGCATTATCATTCACATCTCCAATCTGGATGTTTACTGTGTCTTTGACCACCTGAGGGGGAAAAGAAACACCTCCTCAGAGCCACCTCCACAAGTTGCTCGTCAAGAGTATTGCACTCACTGAAAATGTGCAAGCCAAGATCCACAGTGGAGGAAAAACAGGACGAGTGTGTGATAGATTACCCGCGGGGGAGAGTAGGTTGAACGTCAGTATGTTTCAGTAACTAAACTGCACTGAGCGAGACAGGTGTCAGAATGATTACATGTGAGAAGGTGAAAAATAAGGGTGTGAATGAGAGCAAGAGAGTGAAAGGGAGATGGACTGAGGAGGAATGTCTATGTGACATTTGGTCAGGTGTCAGCGTGTGACTGGAGGTGTCATAACTGTGATCACAGTGCAAATCTGTCTCCTACCTCTTGAATGTCACTCACGTAGAACTCAACCTGCATCTCCGACTTGCTCTGGCGGAGACAGAGACAGACATCAGCATGAACTTTGCAGAAAAGCATAAAAAGACAGAGAAGATACCCTGAACCCAAAACTCCTTTCTTTCTCCCCTCCTCCAGAGTTTTGTGCTTTTCCCTGCCCTTTCATCATTTGATCATTTACATTCCGTCTCCTATTTTAAAAATGGTCCCGAGTGTATTTTCTTGTACATAATGCATTGTGCTTTGGTAATTCATACCTCGCGGTCGAGCTGCTGTCGGAGCCAGATCACCCCGGTGTCTTTGTTCACAGAAAAATACCTCATGGCCTCTTCTCCGGAAACGCCATACATGAGAGGTTCCCCCTCAGGATCAATTGCCTTCAGCTGGGCCACTGATGAACCTGCCAGACAGAGCGTCAAAAGGTCAGAGGTCCCACAGGGAAGGTGTCTAACAAGATTTGTACTTGGTTTGGTGACCTTGTATTCACAAATCTAAAGAGCAATAGAGTGAAAATACACTCCAATTCAATATTGATGCCCCATTAATTTTACTGAGCCACATAAAAAGAATATATATATAAACTAACTTTTTTATGCATTTGAATGCAACATGCATATGCAATCAGGTAACACTGCATGCATTAGCTGCATTATACGTTAAGGATAAAGATGCTGTAACAAGACAAACACACGCTTCACACATACAAAGACACATCCTGTGTCGGGGTAGAGAGGAGCAGAGGGTTTTTAAATTGGAGCTGCAGTGGTTCACAGGCTTCATTCGTCACAGACACTCGCGCTGAGACAGGCTGGCTAATCAAACCCAGAGGTGGAGCGTCATTAGGCCGGCTAACCCACCATGCTGGACGGATGTGTCAAGAAGGGGCTAGGCTGAGGTGAGATGGGGCATGGAGGACAGCATGAACCCCCCCCCCCCCCCCAACCCAGAAGGTCAAGGCTCATTGGGGTAAAACTGCTAGGGAAGGGTATCGTAATGGGCTGAAGGGGAGGGTATGCTGAGATCAGTCACGCACACACACTGGACACCAGCGGTTATGAATATGTATAATGTTCTCTTTCGACTCGGACACAAGCATACACACACACACACACACACACACACACACACACACACAGCTCAAATGTATACACATATTTAAGTTGAGATAATGTACAAGGAACCAGACATTCATTTCTAAAATCAGGGACTCCCAGTAGGGATCCGACGCTGTCCATGGTGCTGAGCTGCAGTCCTTACACAACAATGTAATACTGGCATCCTCACTTGTTCCTTTAATTTTCACTATGAATGCAAATCTCAGTAAGAACAGAATGTTCATGCTGGGAGAAGCTCTACCTTTGACCCTAAATAGAAAATAAGAGATTATTGAATATGAGTGTATGGATGGGGGACTAAAGATCTCTCACAGCAGCCTCTTTCCCTCCTTACAGGTACTCCATCAGAATAGCGGTGAAGCCAAACTAAATCTAGCCTGTCACTTGCGCACCAAAATGCTTAACACAACGACCAATTAGGCTTCACAATCACACACCCCTCTCGTTTTATTAATACACTCAATTTTCCCATGAAAGGGTTGCAAAAATGACTAATTAACATAACGATTTATGGACTCCTCTCATTGCGTCTAATGAGATTTATGCAAATTCAGCTGCTTTCAATATGAGTTATAATTTGGTTGAAGACGGTGCAAATTGAGCATTTTACCTCATAGTCATCAATAATAAGTGATTTCTTTCCTCCCCCTTCCGGCCCTCTCAACTGTGGAGGAATTGTCTGCTCCATGTGGGTAGACGTACACTCGAGCGAAGGATAACAAATGAATGATAACAAAATCATTTCAAACTAAGACTATGTATGAGCCACAGTTCCGTGGAAGATTAACTTCTCCTCTAGAAAAAAAAGAGGCAAACTAGGACCAGGCCATTAAGCATATGGGTTAGATTCCCTGGCACATGTGCTGAACTGGAGACAAGAATATGTCTACATCTGTTGAATCAGTATGCAGTGGTAAATTACTGCATGGATTCACTAATTTCTACTCATTTTCCCAGACTGCGTTTCCTTATATTCATAGTGTGGATTCTTTTTTACACTATTCCTGGGAAATAAATATATTGAAAAGGCAAAATGGGTGGCAGTAGATGAAGATAATAACTTACTTTGTCCTTAAACATGGAGTTGTCTGAGATTTCTATTTCTATGTTTGAGTGACCATTTGTTTTTGACCGTGTTTGTATAAATAACGCAGATTAAATATCCTCACATGAATGGTAGAACGCTGAGCAAAATCTAAGATATGGTTGCCTCATTTATTAATTAAGGTTTTATTTAATTTAACAATTCAATTCAGAATTAGGGCAGATTTAGGATTAGATTAAACGGTAAAGCCACAATGTGTTGAGGGTCAAAGTTGGTTATACATTGCTGTAATCGCAAATGCTCCTCGCAGGTATAATAAAACAGTATATTGTGTGTGTGTGTGTGTGTGTGTGTGGTGTGTGTGTGTGTGTCCTTCTAGTGCTTATCTGTAACACTGTGGCATCAAGCCCTTTCCCTGACAAACGATGCTATTTAGCAGAAAGTGATGCCAGTATTACTGTTATGAATGATACAGTGCACATTAACATTGCCCCTCCCCTTCTCCTCTACTCTGCAACACTGCTCTCATGACAAGAGCGATGGGCTAAAAGAATCATCGCTCTCCCTCACCTTCCTCTCTCCCGTTGTCCCCCTGAAATTGTTTCTCTCTCCACAAACTCAAATACTGAATCCTCAGTTTTTCCCTTCAGCATTGAGACAGTCAGGTCAAACCAGAACGACCAAAGCAGAACTTAATGACACCACCGGTGAGATAAAGACAACTGGACACTGTAGAGATGTGTGTTCTTCTGTGTATTAACACATAAACAGAGAGAAAGCCCACAAGGCTTGTTCTGTGATGAATATACCAGACTAAACATGCAGTTTTATTAACCTCTTAAACCCTCGTAGTAGTAGTACAGTGTGTACAGGTAGTTCCCTTAGCCACACACACACAGTGCAAATTGTTATCACACCAGTGTTGGCACAGAGTAGTAGATGGCGGTTGGAGATGCACTCAGCTGTGTTATCAGTAGCGGCCGGTTAAGAGCAGTGAGTGAGTCAACAGTGGGCAGTGTGAAACAGGCAATAAAAGGAGTTTGGAGAAAGCTTGAGTCACTGCAACAAGGAGAGGTCCCCGAGCATAACTGGTCACCCAACATATTATGCACTTTGCTGCAGCAGAATGCAAGATGAACTGTGGACAGACACACAGGTGCACACTCCCTCACGGACACACACAAACAACAGATTGTGCAATCTTCTTAGTGTAGATAATAATAATAATAAAAAAGGAGTACATTTTACAACTGATGAACTTGTGCATCTCATATAGATGTGATCTTAAATATTTAATGAAAATTGGCCAATATAGAATCCCCATGTGGTTTAGTGAAATGGCTCATCAGCTACTTCAGGGAACATTTTAAAGGCAATATTAGATTGCATTTAGGTTTAAAATGGGGGGAGAGCCAAGAATGAACGAGCCAAAAGTGTGAAACATGCACATATAGAAGTATCGCCTTGATGTTGTATGCCTCCGCCAACCAGTTTACATCCATGTCTTTCCATAGTGTCATCATTTTGCCCCAGACACATGTGGGACATTCCCCTATTTTCATATGAATTCTTGAGTTATGCCAAAAAACTGAGGTAAACTTTGTCCACCAAATTCTGAAGACCGTACGATCCGAAAACAAATGTGGAGGGATAATAAAAAAAACTGAGAGAAAGCATAGCAGCGTGTAAGTAGATTTTAAAGTAAATATGAAAAGTGCATAGGAGGTGAGATTTGTTGAAGAAAGTAAGAAATACACTCCGTAAGCAAAGTTAGACAAGGACTTCTTCAAACATCGTTGCTTCGCTGGTGCAGGGCCGAATAAAAACACACCGCCATAAAACATACAAGATGACAAAGGCTGGAGAGGCAGCAGACGGAAAGTGATGGGGAGGAGGAGAAGAAGAAAAGTAGGAAGTCCTGCTAACCTATACAGAGCAGCAGCCGCATGTTTTACTCAGCCTGAGCTTTTAGGGAAGGCGAGGGGGGCGAGGGGGGCGAGTGGGGCGCTAAATCAGCCACTGGAGGACATCAATCCCTGCTGGATCAATAGGAGTCACTGGCGTCCGACGAGGACTAGGCTCGGCCCTGCCCCGGGGCCTCGGGCTTGGCAAAGACGAGAGGCTGCGGGCCAAAGCCCTGTTTATTATGTTGGTGACATCTCTAGACCTCTCGTTCATCTGAGCGCTGATTCAGTGAGACAGGCACTGTCAGGACTGCAATTTCACGCATGTTGTGAATTATAGCGTTGAATTTTATGGTGCACAGGGGCTCAACGGGTATATGGGCAATGTTCAGCAGGCTGCCTACGGAAAAAACAACGCAGAGAGAAGACTGAGTGAAGGTGGAGGACATCGGGGGGATCGTGATCTTCACCTGCGTTGTATAAATACTTGATGAATCGTCTTGAGGCCAGCCCAGCGAGCCTCGGGGTTGATGTCATCCAATGAGCAGGCTGATGAGTCAGTATGATGCCACTCATGTTACCACACTGTCCGTCCACTGACAAAGAGAGCCTTCAAACACATCAGCAACACAGACTTGAAGCCGTGCCGCATCCCATCAATCACTCCCATCAAAAATTCAGACAGTCCAACGCAGCCTCTGTCTAACTGGCAGCAGGAGATCATTCTGTACAGCGTCTGGGTTTTCTTCCTGACTTTATAGAGCCGTATTTATCACTTTGTGAATGACCATGTGAAGACAAATTGGAAAGAATAGTCGGTGGACAGAAGCCGTAATGGAAAGCCTTCCCATCTGTCACACAAATGAGTTGTGATTATGAGAGGGCGACTCGATGGCGACGCTACGCTGCTGTATACTTTTAAGCATCAGATCAGGTCTGGGGATAACAGAGGGAGCACTTATAACCACATGCTGCTAATTGACTGTGTGCCATTATAACTAAATTGGTCTGTTCCTTGTATAGAACTATTACAGGAGGCGAGTGTCGGCATCTGCTTTAATCCCCGGCACTGAAGGATCTATACGACGGTCGTAAACTCCCGGGGATGCAGAAATACCACTTTCATTTTGTTACAATGAGGGCCGGGGATGTTGCTGTTTACTGTGGTCATTACAGTGCAAACACAAAGTGTGTGTATGACTGAAGAGTGGAACTATATGCTGCATATTTGGGTTGATCCAGCAGGATGCACCTCACAGCCAAAGTCCTCTGCAGTCAGAGCAGTGGATGACCCCGCTGTTTCAGTCACTTTATGTGAAGCACTTCAAGGGTGATTTACGAGTCAGATTCCATCGGGGGAGGGGGTTAACTCGGTGTTTCAGGCGCGTCCTTTTAAAATAAAAAGGTACCTCTTGCGGGCACACGCATTAACTCGCGCCATCACCTCCAGTCAAACACACGACAAATTAAACTTTCCTTCTTCCGTCTTTGCAAATAAGATGGAGAGGAGTTGAAATGAACTCATCACCGCCTTCTCCGCCAGCGGTGCCGTGCGCTGCGTTAATGTCTACAGATTCAGGCTCCGTCTGGGAAGCCAGTTGGACGTGGAAATAAAGTGTGGCCCAAACAGAGTGCTTGGACCTCCATTTCCATACAAAGAGAGGTGTATTTGTTCAGGGGGCATATTTAATAGCGGAAAGAGAGGATGCATGCAGATAGTTTATTTTCCTGTAGGATGAAGATGGTCACGGAGAGTGACAGTAAAGTCTTTTCCCCAGGGAGGTCAATTAGACAGCTAGCAATACAAAACTAAAAAGATGGAAAGAAAGAAAAGGCTCACTGATTATGTTTGCAAGCCTTTGTGCTATGAATAAACAAACGCAACACATTCTCAAATTCACACAACTGCTGCAGATTAGTACAATTTACTTCTCCAATAATGGGTATAAATTACAACCGTTGTTCTTCAAAAGAGGTTATATTTGTCTGTTGCAAAAAGATAATTCATCGCACAGAAATTCTTACATTTTAATAGCTGCTTTGAAACAAGCCATTTACCAAATTCTATCTCATTTTCCTCTCATTTACCCTCTCTATTTGTGTGTGTGTGTGTGTGTGTGTGTGTGTGTGTGTGTGTGTGTGTGTGTGTGTGACATCAATAACCGTCATGGGGAAGAGAGCCGAAGACAAATAGTGCCTGGAGTCTGGCTTTAAGTGACTCCTGTGTTTCAACAACACACACCATGAGAGTCCTTGGGAGGCTGTGTATTAATCCAACAGATTTATGACTAAATCTGTCACGGATGAGAGGAGAACACCCTCTGCCTTTCCTTTAGCCATTCCTGTGAGAAATACACACCTCCCAGACACACATCCTAAATGTGTGTGTGTGTGTGTGTGTGTGTGTGTGTACACAGCTTTTCAATGAACAGGCTCTTCAAAGAAACATTATAAAACACACACACACATTTTTTCCCTCCACAAAAAGGTGTGAAAAAGGCCAATTCAATGACACACAGTTAGATGTAATAACATGAGCACACACACACATTCTCTGCAGGAAGTCTGTTATGGACTTTAAGGTAAAAGGGACAAGCACATTTTATTCAGTGAGCTTTTGTGAGTGTGAGTGAGAGATAAACGACCGTCTTCAATAGAAACAAGGCTATGGCTCACTGTATCTCATAAACGGGAGGAGCAACATGTTGATAGCAAATTGTTTATTTAAATCAAAAAACCACATTGTGCTTTAACCCTGTGGAAACAGACCAAAGCATAGATAGATTGGGTTCATTCCCCTTAGCTTGCAGAAATCATACCTTAAAGTAAAAGCATGTTTTAAAACCAAAGTAAAACAAGTCTGGCTCGTTGGGCACTTATGGAAATACTACAGAATACTTGTAAGTTTACACATCAGCACATTTGGTGTGACTGAATTTTGGGGGTCGACTCTGCTGTTTGAATGCGAATCCTCCCTCTCATCGTTTGCGCCGCATACGATGAGAGCCGAGGATTGGCTCTCTCGTACACTCGGATGCCGAGATGACGAAAACGCAGAGTGACAAGGCTGTGACTAACCGATCGCATTGTGAAAGTCGGAAGACAGTGAAGGACGTTAGTGGACAGTCGTCCCACGCGTTGGTGAGGAAGAAGCAGACCTGTCACTGCACATTCACACGCCGCTCCGCTCACGCCGCCATCACGCAGGACGCCTATTTGCTCTTGCCATTTTCTCCTCCATCCCATCTCAGCATTGCTGTTGCCCCACACACACACACACACACCCTCACACACTCCATCTCTTTTGTTTTGTGTTTTTTTTTGTCATCCACTCGTCACGCCCCGTCCTGCTTGTGTCCCCGACAGAGGGGACACACAGGCAGCGCTGATAGGAGTGGACAGGTGGCTGTGTGCTACTGAGGCTTCAGGAGTGACGGCTGAGCCGGTCTGGCCTGTCTTTGTCGCAAAAAAGAAAAACGCCCACACACACACACACACACACAACCCAAACAGCACCACTCCTGCCAACACGCCGAAATGTCCATCAACGCTGGCACTTTGTAACGCCTGCCCAATTCGTTCCTCTTCTTTTCCCGTCTTGCTCTTTTCATCCGGTGTTGCCACTCGCCACAGTTTTTAATCCCGTTCTTATTCTGTTATTTGCCTCCCTACACTCCCCCTCTCTCTCTCTCCCCTGAACGCTGGCCCGCTGCTGACCTCACCAGGGCTGACTATTACCTGAGAGTGAGCTAAATCATGGTCAGGTAATGGAACATGCCACCTTCATTGTGAAGCAACACACACCCACACACACACTCACACACAAACACCCTGAAACAAAAGCCACTACCTTTTGGCCTTTCCACCTTTTCTCTCCCATTTACGTGGTGATCATTTGGCTCGTGTGTTACTGAGGTATAGGGCTGATGTTGTTTCTGTCAGGCCCCGCGGATGTAGATGGGGATGTTGGGGAACGGCGGGAGCCGGGGTCAAGAATGAGGCTGTGGAAACTCAGAGTTGACCTCCAGTCCTGGCTGTCAGTGGAAGGGAGAGTGTGGAGTATTGCCTCAGAATAAAAGGGCTTCTTTCTCTTGACGAATGCAGCGAATATGTGAAGGCTTGGGAAATTAATTGGCAGCGGATTCCCCGTTTTGGACGAGGATGAAGAAAAGGACGAGGCACAGGCACTATTCCTCCATTTTAACTGTTCGTTAAGGTTGATGTTGGTACACTTTATTGCCAGCTACCAGTGCGGTTACATAAAATTACACATTTCATGGTGTATTAATGAATTTGTGACAGGAAATCTTAAAATATTGAATGACTGCTGAGACTTCACTTAACTCAACTGTCTTTAGGTTAACTGGGTTAAAACAGACTTTCTTCTCGTTTGATGAAAAGTTGCTTGATGCAGACTTTTTAGAATTGTTTAAATGAGACAGTTGTTTTTTCTAGTGATATTGAAAATAATATAAATATGATAAAGTGGTGAGTTTAGTCTCCATCAACCGGTGGGGTAGGGTGGATTGAATTCAATAGCATAAATGGTACTTCTTTGCCAAGCACCAGGGTTTTTTGGCAATGGCAAGAAAAGGACTTCATATAAAAGTAAATTTGAATTTGAAATACCAGCAGGTTTAACTCTCACTGTCATTATTCTGCAGCAATGTGGTTCCTGCGATGCTTGTGCTCTGGTTTGTTTTTCTCACTTGCCTAAAAAGCATTCTGGGCTTTGATTTATTTGAATTGACAGGGAAACCCCTGTTGTTGAAGAAGCAGGCTGTTCTCAAGTAACAGATGTTGCTGTTCTAAAGCAGAAAAGGCCTTCTGTGACAAAATGTTAAATCATGATACCTTTCCTCAATCATCATGGGCCACCTTGGTTCAGTGGCCCATTGACAAGTGGATGTAGGCCATCATCGAGCTGCTGCTGCTGCTGCTGCTTTATTTCCCATCCCATCACTTTGTGGTGGCGTGCTGATCGCCACTGGAATATATCTGTAATAGCATTTTCTCACCAGTCCATATGGTGTAACAGTTGTAGAACTGCACTGTGCTCCAGACGCCACACTAGCATGTCCTGGTCTGGTCCAGCTCATCTCACTATAGCTGTCTGATCGGCCAGGCAAGGCCAAGGCCAGCTGGACTTTATCTATATGGGCAGAGTCACTAGTGCATCTCTATCTTCCTCATCTCTCTCTCTCTCATGTCCATCTGCTGTGAAGCCCCTCTCACCCTCATTTGCCCCACTGCCAATATCTATTCCCATCTCTTCATGTGTGCATCACTTCCACATCCGCAGTTTTTGCCAGCTCCCTATCATTTATCCTGCTTCTTATCCTCCTTATCGTCCATCCTTCTCTCCTTCACCCCCTTTTTTTCTGATATATAGTCCCTGCATCCTACCTTTCTTCCTTTCTACCTCCCTCTTTCCTTTTCCATATCTTGCCCTTTTGTTTTGCATTTGCACGGCTCTTTTGCCGTGATCCCAAGTGATCCACTATTTCTAATGAGTCACAGAAAGAGAGAGAGAGAGAGAGAGAGAGAGAGAGAGAGAGGAAAAGACAGGAGAGGCAGATAGGATGGTCACTGTCCAAAAAGCTCGGCTGATAATGTGCTCAAGATGACCAGCAGAGGACTGCAATGCAGACATGCCAGAGTGTGTGTGTGTGTGTGTGTGTACTTGTTTGTTGCCTAAACCTGAAGTCCAGCATCCTCCACAGCATTTTCCCCCATCCTGTAACACGCCACACTTGTTTTATGGATTATAAATTAACTCATTATCTGAAGCGCTCATTAGCTTCAGGTCCTAATTAGCCAAAATTAATATTGTTTCCTGACAAAGACATTGGCACCGGCAAATTGGCAATTGACCTCCTTGGTCGATATGGAGAGAGGGACAGAGTGACAGGGGGGGGGGGGGGGGGGGACATTAAAAACTGGGGAGGTGCGAAGGAGAGTTGGGCAATGACAGCTGCTCTGGTTCATCTGTTCTGGACTCATCCCTCCCTCCCTCACTGTCCTGCAGCTCCTGAAGCAGACACGCTGCATCCTCATCTCTATCACTAAAGAACCGCGCCAGGTTTTAGTAAGAAATTAACAGTGTAGGTACAATACAAGCATGTTAAGTGTGAGTTTTTGTTGGTGTGAACGCAGCAATCAGCGGAAAATGAGCTAGAACTTGCTAGAATAACCAGAGTACCTCATTCACACAAGCCCAGGATTGGTTTGCAACTGGAGACAAACTATTGCAAAGTCACAAATAAGAGAGGGAAGGACAAAAGAACAACAAGGTGTGCGAGACAGAGAGAGAAAGAGGCAAAAGATGACAGAAGCCTATTTTATTCCTTGGAGAAAAAAAAATATCTGCGCTTCTAAGAAGGCCTGTTAAATGTCAAAACACCTCGGCTCTGTGAGATGAGAGAGAAGAGTTCAATTATACTGCACTCTCTCCAACCAACAACTTAACACAAATGAACACACATCGCAGACGCTTTCGCAGCCTATCACTGCAAAGCTTACATGCACAGATTTAGAAGACTGCACTTATTATCTTTTGATACCTTTGTATGTGTCAAACGCCAAATTGGCAGCATATGTATCTGTGCAGAAAAGGCTATGGTTAGTCGGCATTAGGGCTGTAACGATACACGTATCGAAGCTGAAATCGCGACACTCAGATCCACGAACCTGTCTCGCGCCACGAGAAGGCAGAATCGCGACACAACTTCCGGTCCAGATCAGCACTATGAGCTGTAAGTAAAGGCAGGAACACACCGGCCCAACCGTTGGACGTCTGAAGCGTTTGGAGAGGCTCGGACGAGGTCGGGAACACATATGTTTGGTGTGTACAGCTGCGTCGGAAGCTTTCGGAGCCGCGCGGACGTTGTCTGATCAGACTGAGCATACGAAGTCTGAGGAGGTGGGCTGTTGGATGTCTGAGCCATTGGATACTCTGATTGGCGGTATGCTAGCGAATCAGAGTATCCAATGGCGGTGTGTGGGCGGGGCGGAAGTGACGATGGTAAACTCCGTATTACTCGTTCCCTACTGAGACGACGTCTTCGTAAAATAATGAGCCCGAGAGCACACAACGCGAGTGTCACCCTAGCTAGAGTCATCTTTCCAGAAATGCCAAGTATTTAGTCCACAAAGGTCTTCTCGAGTCGAACGAATACTGAACCAAGACTGTGTGTGCATTGTTTTTATCTGCACTCCGTTCATTTCCTGTTTTCCTGTTTTGGAGTACTGGCACGAGACTAGCGCCACCCGCTGTTAAGGAGGCTTATTGCATCTCGCGCAAGCGCAGAACGTGCACGCTGCTGTGGTGTCGGAAGCACGTCGAAGCGGTGTGTACAACGCAACTTTTCTGCCGAACGGGTCAGACGAGAGGCAACAGAGTGGGCGGAGAATGGTCGGATAAGGCAGTTGGACGTCTGGGCGGTGTGTAGGGGCCTTAACACCACATTAACACGGCAGCGGTCGTTCGCTAATTCTCCGCCGTTGTTCGTTCACACGTAGCGAAGCACCGCTGGAGTAAAGACGAACCGCTGTGTAATTCACACAGAAAGCAGCGCAAAGAGACGTCCCGGTACACGTCATGATGATGACGTGTGTGCGTTTTCAAGGGGTTTCCCTGGAGTCTCCCTGTCAATCAAAACCCGACGGAGGCTAAAGTTCACTGAAGTCTCGGTCCGGAGGGCTGACCGTCGCGGACTTTAACGCGGACTTTACCTCGGTGAGTTAAAGTTTTTTTTGCCGGTGACAGACGCTGTTTATCGGGCAGAAATGTGAGGAGGAGTCGGTAGGACGGGCGGGAGGAAGGACGCTTCTCCACGTACAGCTGCGGTATTTGTTTCCCCGTTGCCAAAGACCGTTACAGTTACTACTTTACCTTAGTTTGGTTCTGCAACGTTGCTTTGTGGGACATTTCTCTGTAGTAAGTTGAGTGAGGGACCTGTGCAGTTAACAGACCATCAGATAGACACGCCCTCCATGCCAAATCTGCATCTTACATAAATCAAATGTTTAATTTAAAAAAATAAATAATATCGAAATTTGTATCGAACCTGTGGTCAAAAATCGTGATACAAACCGAATCGTGAGTTTGGTGTATCGTTACAGCCCTAGTCGGCATCAGTTCACAGTGAACCGCAGCATGCTGGAGGCATAATGAGAGCACAACCAGGGTGAGAGCCAATGAGTGAGCGGGATCATTCTCCACCAGTGAAGAAGACAAAGGGATCAAGACACCAGAAAACAACAAGCAAGCAGATTGAACCACAGACTGGTCTGTAAATGGGGGGGTGGGGGGAGACGACATTGTTTGTGGGCTCTCCACTTGTCAATTAATCCTATTTGGCACCGGCATGCTGGCCTTTATGAGAACAAATGTCAGCTTTCAAGACAAGGACGATATAACCTTTCCTCACAGAGTGCACACCAGCCTCAGATGACCAACGTTGATATTACCCTCCAGGCGGCCATTATGCCCGGATCCAGCACGTCACCCAAACTATTAGAATAATGGTTTGGTAAACTTGCCGTTCTGGAACTGATCAAACTTAGTGGAAACTAAAACACTCAAATTTGGAAACACCGTTCCACTAGAGTCATAAGTCCCCTCCACTTAAATACTGCACAAAAGAAAAAAGAAGTACATATTCAGCTAGTCTGGACACAAATCAGAAAATGACTGGCAACAACAAGGCGGTGTGAAATATGGTGATTAAAGGGCTCTAAATGCAGGCTCTGTCTCTCAGCAGGAAGTCGTTTTCAAACTATTATACAGAACATTATGCACGCCCTAGTGAGAGATTGTCCTTTTTAGATTTCAGCTCATTTCTAGTGGACCTGTAACCTTCGGATTTTCAAAGACAATTAGGCATTTTTTTTTTTTCCTTGACATTTCATGTTCCCACTCCCTGTTTTTTTTCAGAATCTATCTAAATTTCGATTCAGTCACGACACAGGGTGCTGCATGCGTGTTCGAAGGAGCACAGAGAGAAAAAAAACGAAAGAAGCAAACAGACTTGCGAGAAACGCACGCAGGCAAACACACACATCCCCCCCCCCCCCCCCCCCTCCTCACTCCGACAGCTTCCCTGCGATGGAGCAGGGAGAGGTGGTCGCTGATGTGAAACATCAATTTCCAGGTTAGCTGCTCTGCGTGGCTCAGGCAGGTATCAGCCGTGACCCACCTGGGCCCGATAAGCAGCTGCTAGGGAGCTGATCTGCCACCCAGCTATGCACCTCTCAGTACGGGAGAACAGAGTAACACACACTCACACAGACACACACTCACACACACATAAACAAATACTAAACACTCAATGAATTATAAGCTAGCGAAGAAGAATGGAAAACAGCAAAAACAGGCTTATTACATTTCCAGTAAATAAATGCTGTAGTGTTTGAAAATCCCTAATTTCTCAAAATGAGAGGGGGGGAGGGGGGGGTAACACACAGGGTACACAGTCGGGGGTTCAACCTCTTGATAACTTAATAATTACATTTTCTGGGACTGCTGAGATGAAAGCAGAACTGTCACAATAAAAAAACAACTAGAATCCCCATCAGAAGTATTGTGATGTTTCCTTTGATGATCCTGCATGTACTTTCTATCTCTCTCGCCCTCTCTCACAGACACAGCTGTACAGTAGACACATTTCATTTGAACCGAAGCTTCATTGGGAGCGTAAACGAGTGCGACCTAAACGCGGATCAGTGCGTGTGAGCCCACCCTCAGTCGGTCAGGTAATCTAAGCGCCGCCGCCGCCGCCACAGTGTCGCCTGTCAGCTCAGTGCTGGGCGGCCTGGCAGCGCCGCACAGCCTGGTGTCGTGCCACATTCCCACAGACAACTTCAATTAACTTTTACAACCCTGAGAAACATCACAAACACAGCCCCCCCCACATCTGTCCGTATTCTCACTCTGGTCATGACACAGCAAAACTCGAATGGAGGAGGAGACTGAGAGGTCACTGCTGCGTTAAGGTAGTGGGTATGAAGAAACACTAATAACGAGTCTGTGCAGATGAAACCAGAGACCGCGCTGAACACCCAACGCCTACAATGACTGCAAGCACCCAAGGGTGACCGCTACAAACCGGTCAAATGTGAAGATGCAAAAGGGCAAGGTGAGGTGTTCCCAGTCTGTAATCCACACCAGAAGAGACGTGTCCATTCGGCCAATCAGTGCCAAATGAGATCTCCGTCACACCTTTCAGTTCCTGAGGTGCTGAGAGGACAGCAGGTGGCTAAACTGTTCTCAGTGTGTGTGTGTGTGTGTGTGTGTGTGTGTGTCAATAGTGTCAGTGTCACAAACGTGGGAAACCTGAGAGTCTAGTTTCACACATCAAAAGTCTGCAGTATATTACTGAATACAAGTATGTATGATAAATACATTGAAATGACTACATCTAAAATAATCAAGAAACACCTTATGTGGGTTGTCTTTTAGGTTCAAATGTGACTTTTTTTCATGCTACCCATTCGTTTGTGGACTACAGTTTTGAAGCCTCAAGTTTGCAAGAAAAAAATCCAAGATGGTGACAGATAAAAATCCAACCAGTGACCAGAAGTGAGTATATGTACTGCAGAGGAACGTTGAGCCCCCCGAGCAGCAACCTTACTTTACGCAGGATTGCCGGTTCAATCCCCGGCTCCTCCTAGCTCAGACCCTGGTCCCTGAGCAAGACTCCTCACCCTAATTGCTCCTGAGGAGCTGGCTGTCGCCCTGCGTAGTTGATTCCGCCGTCGGTGTGTGAATGTGTGTGTGAATAGCTTTTAAGCTATTATTATTATTACAGTGCCTACATCTGAAATAATGTTACCAAAATGTTGGTATGAAACTACATTTAAATACTTTTTGCTACTTTTCTGTCATTAAATCAATGGGTCCTGAACTACCAAGCAGCATTAGGGGTTAGCGAGGTAACTTGGTCTAACCCTGGGTTTTTCCAGTCCGACAACAGTGGTTCGATTCTCACCCGGGCAGATCGCCACGGTAACGGATACAGAACACATTACCTGGAGCAGACAACTTTCGAGCTCACAGATCGACTCGTATATCAACACAAATAGGCAGAAGTTCAACTCATTATCCTGACTAAAAGAAACAGCGTTTAAAATGCAGAAAAATGCCCTGTGTGAACGTATAAATTGATACGTTTATAATGTCACTGCCCCATCTGGAGCCCGATAGATCTGACTATAAGTATGTGTGTGTATCCGGTTAAGCCAATGTGTGTGTTGCATTCTTATGGTGTATATTATAATATTTTATCCTTATTCTCTCAGCTGTAACCCTGGCAATGTGAAACTGCCTTGGAGGGGAAAAATGTAGATAAAAGGCTATAATAGTTCTACATAGTAAGAAGACTTCCATATCTTATAGTAGGGCTATCCCACATAGTTCAAAGCCTCATTCAAAATTTTGATATTGTACTTTGATAAAGATCAATTAGTAATTAGATTCCCGTGGTGGCTGTGTAGAGACACCAGAGTCAGTGTTATACATAATTACCACGAGGGAATGAATAACATATTATAAGAATAGATCTAGATAAATCTAAATTAACAGAATAAGCACATGTAAAAGAGTCAGATCTACTTGTGATATTACAAGTCTATATATTTACACTTTCACACTGTCACTGATTTTCCATCAGCTCCTGCTGCATCTGGTGTCAGTTTGAAGTGTGTTGCTTTTTGTCTGGATTATGCGTTCATTTTTCTACATAGTTTGTTTTATATTATAGTTGCACACCCCATACATCAGGTCGAGAATAATGGTATGAATATAAAAAACGTGGCCAATATTAAAGCTACATATATTATGGCGCCATGGACCATGGAACTTCCATGTTTAAATCAGATGCAAATCAAGTGGTTTGAATGTTAACTGCCTGTTAGCTGTTGATCTGCCCAGTCTGTTGAGAACGTTCTTGAAACATGTCAAGTTGAATATAAATAATTAGATTACTCCACTGCCATAATTGTATACAATTTAAGAGTGCACATGCCATAAAATAATATTCCCTGCAGTGCAGGCAGAAGAGCGAGACAGAGAAGTCAGATGGAGAGGAGGGGGGGAGAAAAAACGAGACGGAATGAAAATTATGTAGGAGAATGAGCAGGATGCTTAGCATTCGGTGGAAACTCCGAAGCAATGTTGCAATGAGAGGCCATGATGTTGCGAGCGTCTGCATGGGCCATAATAACACTAACGCATCGCGGGCCGGGTAAGTGCAGACAATATAGCGCAGCACAGCGTCATGATGGATGGTGTGTTTGCAGACAGCAGTGAACCGTGGACCCCATTATTTCCTGGGGGAGGAAGGGGGGGAGCAAGGCACCACGGGGAGAGATAAGGGATGATTGACTAAACCAAAACAGAGGTCCCTCATGGATGGCAGTGTGCTGGAATTATTGGGAAGCCATTATGGGAGTCAATGCAACAGCTCAATGACAGCGGAGAGCTGTCACGCCAAGTAAGAAGATCAAGTGTATCCCCGTCCTGAAGTGAGGTAGGGGAGGACGCTTCACGTGGAGAGAAAACTTCCAGTCATTAAGAATATCTCCCAGACAAGTCGGGACTCATCTCCCGCTGAGATCAGGTGCTTCACACCTCAACGGGGGGAGGGATGCTTCACTTGTGCAGCTGGTCGATGGGATTTATAAAAACTAAGACACAAGCAGCGTCACTGTCGCTTTCGGTCTTCACGCAGCACGCCAACTCAAACTCATAAACAGAGACAGATACGTCAGCAGCTGCCAGACATGCAGAAAGGACACACATCGCATTGCAATTTGGCTAAATGAGGGCTGAACGCGGGAACACGACGGACCTCTGAGCCGCCCCGCTCCCAATCAGACAGTAACAAATATCCGGAGCTCTTATCCTGCAGGAGTCCGCCTTGGCTGGCGGCCAACACCCCGAAACACTGAATCAACTCTCAGAGGAACTGCCCTCTCCTTCTTCTCCTGACAATTCCCTGATTACCCTTTCATTTTATCGCCGCTCATCTTTCTTTATTTCTACTTTTATGCTTCCGTTGCTGCTCGGGATTGTCTGGTCCGTGGTGGCAAAGGACAGGCCAGATATTCTTGGACAGCGTCTAAGTTTTGTATGAAACAATCTGCCAGCGTCACGAGGTAATTACACATCATTAAAATGTCCAAAAAGAAATTAAGGATTCACGCTTATGCAGATGGTTTTAGACTTTCTCCCCGATGAAGAAAACAAAAACATTTAAGGGGACGGAAATAGATATTGTGTTTGTCACTGCTTTAAATATGTTTCTTTCTCTAAATAAGTAACAAAAATGTGACTTATTAAATGTTACCTTTTATTTCTCACAGAGAAAAACTTAAATGTGTTACACATTTTGGATCGCTGATACAACAGTGGTTATGAGAAAAGTACATTGCAAAGTAAAATGGACACAATGTGAACAAAAGCAATAAATCAACCAGTGTTTTTAGATTATGAAAAGAGTGTAAATCACTACATCTATGTAGTGGGAGGAGCATGTGTTATGTTCATAGCCTTTAAATAATGGCCATGGAGTTTAAATTCACATATTTACTGAAATGTACTTTTTTTCTTTTACAGCATTGTGTTTTTAAATTACATTGCTTTCATTATATGATCACACCTGCGTTTCATTAGTTAAATACCTTGTTGGCCATTTAGTCTGGGTGATTTTCAATATGCCAACTTAATGCTTCCTTGCGTCTTCTCTCTTTAAATCGTCGTGTTTACGAGCACAAACAGCTGCCCACATCAAATTATCAATAACCAATATTATTGGGCACTAATTTGCTGTATTTCTTGATGTCATGTAGAAAGTGAGGAGTGTGTCTATAAACAATATACCATTCAATTATATAACATGTCACTCTTGATTTGTCCTGTATAACAAATCTCTATAGTGCTTCGTTTAATAAAATATATAAAGGCTATTATATTTATGAGAGATGCGCCGATCTGCCGGCGGTGCAGTGGCTAAGTCGCCGGTCGGGTCATAAAAATTAACATTCTGATTAATAGTGAATGGGTCGCGGGTGGATGAAATGATACATCATTTATGAGGAAAATATTAATTACATTCTCTAAAATGTGAACATAGCAGAGAACAGCGCTGCTGTCTGCCTCGGCTCTGCAGAAGACGGCTGACGGAGAGACGCTCTGCAAATTTAACACGCGAGGAACTTCATTGATTATTTCAGAAGCTGAAAGTTTAGTGCGGTTTCTTCTGCCTAGTCTACAGTTTGTCGCTTAAATGTCCCACAATATTCACTTAAAGTGACATTACTGCAGCAATGGAAATGTTTGTAATTACTGAAAGCAGATTCTCAAATCAATACCACGATATAACTTTTAAAAAAGCAACAAAGCCTCCAGTGACTGGTCGAGGAGGAGTGAAATATCTATGCTCTAAACTGGAGGAGATCATTAATTCGGATGGGTGATCTCTGGTAGGATCAGTCATCTATTATAGGCCTGAACATATATTTTTTTTTATTTCACAATACCAAACATCTTTTGAGCAGGAGAAAAAGCTTGAGCTTCAAAAGGAGCATTTCTTTTCTTCCTGAAGTCTTTGACATAACATTAAAAACAGCAATGTCGGCTCACTGGTGGAGAGACACTGGCACGGCATGTTTATGCATATTATTACCAAATTAGCAAAGGCGTGAGGTTCATTCCAAATCAAATGTTTTAATCTGAAAGCAGACATTGAAGAAAGCCTTAATATCAAGAAGCTGTCTTTTGGAGTTATCTCCCAAACAAACTTTAACCAACGATAGCGATTTGGACTCATAATCAAACATTTATACTTCACCCGCAATGGGTTTCGTCGAGGGATGAATTAAGAATTTGCCTATTAAAATCATCTCATCGTTAACAGAATAGAGGTCCTTGAGTAATATAACATAAAAAATATCCGTGCTGCTGCAAAACAAAGCTTCTATTTATCAAGAAGAATTGATCCGATCAGGAAATCAATTCACACTCAAACACCATCAATCTACAATAGCTAGCAATATAGTTGCATGCTGCTTTGTTTATGAGCGTGGCTAACGTAGCCGTAGTCAATATAGTGAATCAGAGAGCTGTGTGAGAGTTTGTCTACAGGAGGCAGCGTTGACAAGCCATAGTTAATGTGGAGTGTGCTCGGCAGCTGACAGTGGGGAATTGGCTGGGGAGAGAGTACACAGACATTATCAACGTTTAGGGGAAGGCTTTAATAAGTTGTTCCTTGGGGCTACTTCCTGCTCCTTAATTATTATTGAATTAGGAATGCCACAGAGCTTATTAAAAGTCCAAGGTATTTACTGTGGCAGTAGAAGAATGGGAGGGAGGCGAAGAGAGCAGAGTGAAAAAAGAAAAGCAGTTCAGACAGAAGGTGGATATTTTAATTGTTTAAACTGCAAACAGGAAGCCAAGATTCTACGTCTTTAATGCACAGGGCTAAAACATTTAAAACAGCTTTAAATCTTTGGCTGAAGAGCCCTGCCAGGTTTCCCTGCTGGCATTATCAGAGAAAATAAATTATAACCAACAGAATATATTGTAGTGTCTCTTTAGCCTCAATAAGAGCATCTATTCTGCTGAAACTTGTAGGTGTGCTACTTTAGAAGTCCAAACTGTGATGAAGGGCAAATAGAAAAATTAGTTTCACTTTCTATCTTGCAACGCTTTTCTATTGGAAGTGTCGTTTTGTTTTTGTTGAACAACAGACACGAGTGGATATGCATGACTCACAATGACTGAAATGGTTGAATTAATTTGAGTTAATGAATTGTCTCCTAAATTTGAATGTATAGAATAACTTATCCCATATAAATTAAAACTTGTTTTAATAACATTAGCCTAAGCCAAACTTTTGAATTTTAATCAGCCTTATGCTCGATTGGCACAAACTACAAGACATACACAATCCATCCCAGAGGAGTGAGGAAGTTTCTTATTTTTTGAACAAATGTTGTGTTCTCTCCACAAGTTAATTACTCAGTAGAGAGCTTAATCTGCCGAATCAGGGCAAAGTGGATTAGGAGACGAGAGCGTTTAATCAAAGTGTTCTCTCGGTCTAATTACACATCCCATTTCCTGACACAACACGCACCGTTATCTGCCACAGCATTTAAACATCAGCTCCTCTGTTTAGCTGCCCCCCCTAAGAGTGAACGATCCCATCGCCTGGTTGTGGTGAAAGAATGTGTGAAACGTGTGCGTACTCATGTTAAAATGGTAAAACACACATTTGCATACAGACGTGCAGAGAACGAACACGGACGGGGTGAGGATTCTGTTCTAAACACCATGAAATATGCTTCTTGTAAATATTGAAATGAGTCAAATGAGGCATCGGATCACTGCAGTGTGCAGCAGACCACTAATGCAGCCTAATCACGCATCATTCACACCAGTGGGGACTGAAGAGGCCTTTTGGGTTCACTTTAATTCGTATATCAGACTGAGAGTGTTGATTTTTGGCTGATTTTGAACACTGTAGTGGACTGGTAAAGGACAATAAATACTGTATATGTCAGGGTGAGGTCCTTCCCCACACCTTTCAAACACCTTGTGCCGGTCCGTGAACCAAACCCCTTGCCTGAGAGAGGAGCGGCTGTAGTCTTAGATCAAATATCCATGGTGTTTGGATGTGTTCCCTCGTCTATCTGATAAATAATCATGCTCTCCCGTCTGCCGTATGGAGCTGAGGCTACTGGCTCGGAGGCCATGAGCTAAAGTCACTGATCTGCTGCCTGAACAAGGCCAGATCCTGCACGTGCATGCAGACCGGTTAAAGCGAGTGTACATTACTCATCTCCATTACACAGGGCATGTGAGCCCCCTATGCTGTTACATCATCACCAATGCCGAGCCCAATAACTTCCATGGTAACTAAAAATCTAACTAAATGGTAACTCCAGCCATTCAGTTTGGGAGGCGCTCAATTATGTTCATCAAAGTCGTGGTGAAAAAAAAACCGTCCTAATAAAGAAAAGAGGAATGCATGAAGTTTGAATACGATTAAACTGCCTTCATTGTGCCCTGAAAGCACAATTTAACAATCTTTTATTCTTGGCACAGTCTTTGCACTGAACCTTGAGATGAGAAAATATGTATTTTCAATCTACCCTTTATTCAAATCAGGAGTAAGAGCAATGTCAGCAGTGAAATTGCTGCCAGGCTTCTCTATTAAGCCAGTGTGCCGGATGATAAGTAATCTCGGGTTTATGTGCGAGGGCGTTTGTGGTGAAAAGGGGATCTTAAGCTTTTCTCCGCCATGTCACGGCGTCTACTCACAAACATTGTGGCTCGTGGGAGTGTTTTAACAGTCTAGTCGGGACATTAAATCTACAGTCACATTGTGGGGACTGGCCTTCCTTTTGTGGGAAAAAATGCATGTCCCCGTTAACCCCACCCAATAAAGCTCCATATTTTAGAGTGAAGACTTAGTTTAAAGGTTGGGTAAAGGTTAGGATAAGGCTGGCAGCGGGTATAGCGTTAGGGTAAGTCTCCAGGAAATAAATGTACCTCAATGTAATGTCCCCAAAAGTCGGGTTAACACAACTGTGTGTGTGTGTGTGTCCATGAATCCGAGGGCCTCGTAGACGAGGACATCTGCTGAGCTAATAAACAATAATCTTGACAAATTGTCACTGTCCGATCACTCAGCCCGTCCTCATAATCACACCGCTGAAGAAGCCATCACAGGGCCGAGCCAGGGACATGACTGACAGCTCTCTGGACCAGCGGAAGGCATTACTGGACCGAAGCCCAGCTGTCTCAGGAGAGGACACTGTGATTCATGGCCAGAGGGCAACCTGGACAGAGTGGTTAGGGAAATTAGCAACACCACCCACCGGCACATCCATGCCCTTCACTGGTTAGAACAAGCTGAATGGAGAGGTTGGCGTTGTGCCAGAAACTGCTGGGGTCATGATGATGATGATGATTTACTGTAGGCTCTGTGGGATACTGTAACCTTTCCTGGCTGCAGTGCAAAACACACAGAGCTACTGATGATGATGACGGAGAGGATGCGGAGGGTGATGTCGACTGGCAGTGTCAAAGATGGAGGCTCAGTGCTGTATTTATTTATTATTTATTCATGACCAAGACAAGAAAAAAAACATCATAGGTGTGTGCCTGAGACGGCGTAAGCGAACACTCCATGAGTCAGGCGAGTACTGACAGAGACTGGCAGAGGTCATGTGATAAAAAAACAAACTTGGGAGAAAAATCAATCCAATATAAAGGATTTTAATTCCAAGCCACTGACACCCTCAGAGATGATGAAAAACCAGACATCTTCAAATTGCCTTGTCAATCACGACAACCAACACGAGGAGAGAAAAAATAAAATAAATAAGAAGGGGGGAATAATAGGAGTCAGAATCAACTATGCCTGGTGTACCATAAAACCCACAACTGTCCCAACAGTAGTGGGGAAAGAGCTAATAACACAGAGACGTCAAATCTTCCAGACAGCAACAACAGGATGTGAAATATAAAAAAAAGCCAGGTTTTTGGGGGTTTTTTTGTGTGCCAGCTACAGTATCTTACAGCGAATCACTGAGGCTCTGGAGTGTCCGTAGACAAACACATGACACATATGTTCTAGAGGACATCCACTAGCATCACTGTCTGTCTTTGTGACATCTCATATAGATAGATGGATATACTTACATATACACACACACACACACACACACACACACACACACACACACACACACACACACACACACACACACACACACACACACACACACACACACACACACACACACACACACACACACACTGTATACACAAGGGATCCAAGGACAAACAAGTTTGATGTAGTAAACAAGTTGACTAAAGCGAACCACAAAGGCAGCTTTACTCTATCTTCCTTTGGACAGCGTAGAGACATCAAATACAACATGCTGGCACACCACAGAGACTCACCGACTGGCATGTCTTCATAGATGAGAAGGTAGGTTGAGAAGAAGTAGTTCAGGAAGCGTGGTGGCTGGTTGGAGCCTGTGATGAAGAGAGAGACGAGAGAGAGTGGCAATTCAAATCATGTCCCATATCGAGATTAGCGTTTTCGTCATCATTTTATGTAAATCTGCATTATGACAATTATGTACATTGATTTTTAAGTATAGCCTGATAGCTTTTTTCCCCCTCCACATTCTCAGCAGCAGCAGCCAGTTATCTGATACGACACAGTAGAGCGGTGTACTCCTGCAGCATCTGTCAAGTGATCTTAAGGAAGTGTATGTTCAAAAGCCCTCCTGCAACGAGTGCTTACACTGAAGAACGCACTGATGCTGATGCCAGCCTGTGCACTACACACACCCTTGTTCTATCAGTTCATTCATACAGACTGTTCACACTGCACCCTCCCTCCCTCCCTTCCTCCACAAGGGGGCTGCAGCAAATCACTATGAGTGACTGGAGCAAATGTATTCAGTGTAAGAGGAGTTGGGACAGATTTTAAAAGTAAGCAACATTTTTGAGAGTTTTCAAAGTGGAAAATGGCAAAATGTTAACAATGATGGAGGTCAACAAGGAGAAATTCACGTATTTACTATCAGTTTATTCTCCACGACTAGCAGCGGTGCAGCCTGCGTACCTCTGAATGGAATACCGGTATCATCGTGTGAAAAAAATGGGTCAATAGCTCCGACTTTGTCGAGGGAAAATGGCTGGATTCAAGTTAAGAATCGGCTCACTCCACTTCTATTTTCTATATTTAATCCATCTCGACTTTCTCTTTAAATCTGTTAGTTTGGACACCTTCGTGTCAAATGTACAACAATAGTAGAAAGATAATAATCCAATATACATCTACTCACATCAGGGGGTGATGATAATAATGATGATGGGGGTTAAGTTTAAACTGATGGAACAAGTTTATGAAGTTCTCCACCATATCCTGAAAATGTTCCTTGAATCCCCGAGGGTCATCGTTCCTTTAACGGCCAGTCTGCAAGACATGCGTCTTTTACTGTCCTCTTGTGTAAGTGTTCGCCTTGTTCCCACCCGAAGGTCCTCTACCCGTTTCAGACTTTCTGGCTGTTTCACCGCTGCATGTGTATTGACTGCGTCTACGTCAGACAAACCTCTGCAACACATCAATCACTCAGCAGAGGGACAGATGCTTAACCTTGAACAACAACTCTAACATCCCCCCCGTGCAGGTATATTCTGGTCAAATTCACCAACGAAACACTAAACATTTTACACCGAGTTTTTTTTTTAAAGGTTTTACAAATGTACACTTTCAAAAGCACTTGGCAGCCACGCGGAGCATTATACCGCTGTCCGTTTTGATCACTACTTTCATGCTTTGACTTGAATTACATGGCCTGTCTGTAAGTGGAGTCATTCATGCCTCTATTGTTCATGAAATCAATTCAACATCACGGTCAAAAAGGTGAACCTTCCACAAAGTGAACACTTTAACAGGGTTTGAACACTCATTACTTTTACATGTTTGAAGCGTAGTACAATCAGGCTAAAATGACATTCGCGTCGTTCCGATTTCTCTGTAGGAGGGAATATCCTTCAAATAGGGCGTGTTTCAGGGTTAATAGTCTGCTGTGTTTGGGTACGGTTCTGTGCCGTCAGAAGGCAGTGCGATACAAGCTGTATTGTTGGGAAGATCAGGGAACAAAGCTGACGGTCTTTGATCAGCTGAGCTGTGCGGCAGACCACAGAGACAGTGAAGCGAGAGAAGAGGAGGCCAGGCCGTTTGAAGTGAGAGCGCTTGATAAGAGTGGATCTGCTGCTTTGAAAAGAGGGAGCCTTTCGTTCAGTCGTGTGCCCGCCTGTGCGGAAGGAGATTCTTATCCGTGGCTGGCCAGCGTGGCTTTTTGGAGGGTGCCAAGAACACGGGGCGCTGTTTACTGGGCAAGGAGGAGGGTTAACAAGCTCCCCATCACACCTGTGGTTTAATTACTGCGAGGCACTGCGTCAGGCTCGGATAGTCAAATGCGGATAGATTACAGCCACAAAATAATCACAGCAATGATCATCAATCCAATCTGATGGATCAGGGGGGAAAATGCTCAAGGAGCGGTCCAGGGTCACTGTGCTAATGGGTCCGTCAGAGAAAGCAAACGCAAGGTGAGAGAGACGCTGGAGGACTCCAGAGATGTGAAAAAAAGAAGCCGTGATAAACGTGTTGTTGTTGATGGAAAGAGCTTTTGGCATTCACTTAATAACTTTTCCCACTGTGTGTGGTTGGAGGTGTCTTCCGTCTGTCACGGTGACGGTTACCGTGACTTTCCACAACGCGGAAGCTCTTTCTGCATATCTGAGTCTATCTCAAACCCTCACAGAGATACACAGAGCCGTCTTCAGGCTTAACAATAACGCCAGGCATTATGCAAGACTGTGTTTGCCGAGTGAAGTAATGACAGTGATAAAATGTGAAAAAAATAAATCATACCATAGAGGACTGAAAGGAAAAGGGAAGAGAATACATCATGTGTAGAGGGTAAGTGACAAAACCCTTTCAGGCAGTGAATAATGAAGAACTGAGACGACAGGTACAGTAAAAAATAATAATTCTGCTATCAAATCTTTGCTTTTCTTACTGTAGCCGGCAAGTATTTTACCACGTCACTGATAAAGACGTTAGAAAAATACTTTGTATCCTGTATTTGACTAAACAAAAGGTAGATTTATAGTTTTGGTTTTTAAACCATTATCCCTCTATTCAGGAACATACTCCTTTAAATTATTCAGCTTCAAACTCACACTGTTGCAGGTATTTCCCACCAAAAAGCAGCAGAGTAAAACCACCGCTTTATTCCACAGAGAAGCTACACGGTCGTCATAACGATGCAGCATCGTTATGGATTAACACTCACCTTCACAGAAAGAGTGTAGAATAAGGAAGGGAAGGAGGAGCTTGGCAACCGTCATCCTGCCGCCTAAACCCGCACGCCACGACATCACCTGCACCTGACGGAGGACACACAACGACGACAATCACAATTATTTGGTTAGTCGATTGTCACCACATTGCAGTTTCAGTCTAGCCACATAATGTCCTTTATGTTTGGTGATTACCGTGTCATTACCGTGTAAGTGAGTGGGAGATGGGATCAGTATAATTAGGTGACAGGGAAAAAAAGGATTCGCTTCGAGCAGGTGTTGTGCGTGTGTGTGTGTCTGCTCGAGGGCTGTGGTGTTGATGAAAGCTAATTCACACACACAGCAACAACTCACTTACAGTACAGCACACACTGTTTAACAGCCACAATCAAGATGTTGCTCCGGTTATTGCCTGGTATAAAAAAAAAACTAAATAAATATTTAAATCTAGAATTACCACCTTGCCGTTTTGTGTCTCCGCCAACCAAACATGTTGACATCATGTCTGGCCAGATTCAAATATTTAGTGAAGACTTTGATTTAAAAATAAAATATATTGACATGATTATTCCAGTGAATTATTTGCAGTGAGGAACATGCTGTTTTTTATTTTTAAAAACAGGATTCTCACAACGGGACAGAGTTTCGTCACACGTTGCAATTACAATCACTGTACGCTCAATATCAGCAAAACCAATGAGCTTATGGTGGACTACCAGAGGAACATGACGCCCCCTTCCTGATAGTCATCATGTGAAAGGAAGTGACGAGGATGGACTCATACAATGGGCCGTAAACATAAGGGCTGAAAAAAAAAATAGATTCTCATATTAAAGCTACGGTCTATATTCTGAAAATCAGTGGAGCCTCTGAGACGGATTTGAAATAAGGATCCCGCCCCCCCAAACCAAACCCCTCCCCTCAGCGTACCACGATTCCACGAGGCGGGATGACGAGGAGCAGGGGAGACTTGGGGATTGGATGGAGGGTATGAGCCAATGGGAGCCTTCCGGAGCAATGGCTCCCATTGGTCAATTTTAACGCAGGTCTACAGCTGATAGACTGAATGGATTTTTTTTAATTCCAAATCGTAGACCATAGCTTTACTCACAATTTTTACAGGACGATTTTTAAAGATTCTCCCCAGAATACATTTTTTAACATTAGAGTTGAGGAATCGAACCTAAAAAATGTATACTTGTAGAATCGCAATAAATCTGAGTCGCAATGAAAATCAAATCGGCAGACAAGTATCGTGATCAAATCGAACAAAAGCATATCTAAATATAGACAATGGAGATGCAATTGGGAATCGTGGGGTAGTGGAGGCCCCCATCAACAGAGCACATCCTTGCAAGAAATTAAAACTGCCAACCCAGATATACACCGAGGTGTTCAAAGACAAATATTAAATTAAAACGGTGCCATTTGCTAGATATGCCCTTTAAAGCAGTTAAACCATCATCACGTTCAGCAGCATTCTCCAACAAGATGATACGCTCATTCTACATAAAGTATTCACCTCAGTGAATCATTTCTTATTTTCATTATTTTGTCATAAACAGATATGCAATGATGGTTGCTAGATGTTGTCCAAGTCTATTTGATCATGTGACGATAAACAGCGAGTTAAAAAGGTTGCCGTTTGTATTCGACCCTTTCCGGCTCAACTCTCGGCCAAGCTGTGAATCAGCAGAACAAAGGCTCTTCGACGACACCCACAAAGGTCCCGAATGCAGCAAAATCATAAGAAAAAGAGAAAACACCACAAACTTGTAGTGGATCAGAAGTGAGGATTGAGAGGGATTAATTTCCCTTTAAAAAGGCTATATATTGGGGTTTTTTCACACATTCAAGGCACAAAATCTGTCAAGACTGACAAGCACATCCGCAAGCCGAGCAAGCAGTCATGCCTTTCAAAAACAAGAGTCAGTATGTAGCCAGAGCCCGTCTTAATAGTGTACACTGGGGCCCGGCTTAACTACCGGAGGCCACTGCTCACACGAGTATCTCGGGGTCAAAATCAATAAAAAAGGCCTGTTCACGAAGGGGCAGAGCAGAGTGTTCTTCCTGGCGACACTCGGATCCTTCAGTGTGTTTAAAAAGGTGTTTACTGTCAATGTTGCTGGGAGGAGAACAGCAAAGACATGCCTCTAATCAACTGTAAATTGCTGCACAGCTTTATCGGTGACTGTCCGTATCTTAAACTTGCAGACATTCTGATAAAAAAAAAAGGTAAACAGTCATCCGAGCCGACATTTTGAAAACCGTGCATCGGTCTGTTGTGCGAGAGTTTGCCGTCAGCCGGCAGCTCAGGCAAATCCTTCGCCGCCTTCCCTCCCTCTCATTTGTTCCCTCTCTTTACACTGTCATCCCTCGTCCCAGCGACGCCTCACTGGTCGGCAAACTCATTCAGTGACCATTTAATTTTGAAGGGTTATCTTTCCAAATTCTCCTTCTCCCCAAAGCCCACTGTGTTTCAGCTCAGGGTAAAACTCAGCCGCTCCTTGTCCTTCAGGAATCTGATGGCAAAAAAATTAAATAAACTACAGAAAACCAGCGCTAGATGCTGTAAAACACAATACACACGCCGCTTTGTGTGGCTGCTTGCTGTCCCTGTCACTGTGGTGCCATTAGAGATATACACTGCGTGGTGGATTCAATTCAGACAAAAGCAGCTAACATTTACAGGTGAGTGAGAAAGACACGCCAGGTAGAGAATTGGCTGTCATTGCTTATTGTATCTCTATATCTGTCTGTGTAGGTATGCATGCGAGCACGCTTACAATAGCTGTGCATGTGTGTCACCTTGAATAGGTACATTTGTTTTCATTTGGATTCCCGTTTCCTCAGCATTATTGCATTTCACATTCCGTAACAATTCAACCTGCATGGCTATTTGTGCTACTTTTTCTTTACTTCATTCCCCCCTCATTTTCCTTTCCTCTTTGCTGATACACTTTCGTTGGTCCCTCTTTCTGGGCCCTGAAGACCTCTTCTGCCCTCTCATCCTCCCTCATTGTCCTTTCCCCGATACAATTGTGGTCCTGCAGTAGAGGCCATTATCTCGACTTAGTGGGAAGAACAGATAGACAGCTGGTGACAACAGTCTAAACAGATTACAAATTCCAGCAATTTATCCCTTTTCTTTCTGAGCAAAAGTAAAACAAACTTCCCTTTTCCCTTTCCCCATCATTTCCTACTGTTTGTATCAATAACACAGCCGAGGTAGCGTGACTTTGACACCCTTGAGCTTTTTAAATAGACAAATGTGCCGACATACTTTTAATCAAAGCAAGTACAACACAGAACGCTACGAGACCTAAGGGGGGGAAAAGTGTTTCCTGTGTTTCTGCTTTGCTGCTCGGTTTCGGGTTCATCAGCCTGGTTGAGGACAATCAATAAAGCCCATTGCTGGCTTGCCACGCCGAAGAAATGAAATTAAATAATGGCACAGAGAAGCAAACAAGCTCTTAAGTCTCCTTTTTGTCCGTTTTCTTTAATCCCTTCGAATTGCAGAATGACAACACGCATCATTGAGAAGGTTGTTTTCGCTGCATAATTGCAACACGCTTTCTGATCTTCTAACTTGAATCAGATTGATTTAATATAGCAAATACCTGTCATTAAAAATTTGATGTCAATGTCAAACATCTGTTGTACACTATATTATTGTTTCAGGTGGTTTTGCCATGTTGTCTGCCATACAGCTGATCTCCTCCCATACACCTCATCCTCCCCCAAATGCTAAAGGGACATTTCTGAGAAGACGACTGGGTGAAAGTGAGTGATGGACTGGTTGAGATCGACACGTTGGGTTTTGAGAGAGCCGAGACAGCTGTGAAAAATAAAAGCAGCAGCATCCAGCTCTCTGGTCTCACCTGGTTGAAGGAGAATTCAATATTAAACATTCCTGCTAAGAAAGCTCCAACACAGAGTTTAAAGCAGAGCGTCATCCTATCTTTGGTCGCGTCTCGTGTGAAACCTGGACTGTGCATAGTTTTTTCATAATAACTTCATGCGGTTAACATGCTATCATCTTATTTTTGCTGTACCATGTATGAATTTAAGTTGTACTAGGCAGACAGTAGCCTCCCTTTTGATCTTTGTCATTCTGCACACAATCCATTTGAAACCTGCTGACGAGCGTTTTTCCGATGTAAAATGTTTACTCAACTTTGAGGGTCAGTTCACCCACATTACAAACAGTCATTTTCCAACCTACCCCTGGGTGTTTTACCATTCTGATTTCAGATAGCCGCGTCGGACACATTTTAGGCAAACAGAATTTAATTTGCATGTTTTGAAAACGGTCAACAGCGACACAACTTCCCAGACTGCATGCAGCTTTTTGATGCAGTGTTTTTATTGGAAATGTATTTTGTAGTGAAGGTTAAAATACTAGTGAACACTGTCGAGTGTTGGGCCATTATTATCTATTATCATCTGCAGTAAATAGGACATTGTTTTGAAAAGAGACTTTTCTGCTGAATTGCCAAAATGTCACATGTCAACATTTTGAGCACCATTAACAACGTTCCATTTAATTCAATTGTCTTGGTGGCAGAAATGTGCTGCAGATATTGTATGTCAGAAACTCAGCAAATCAAACTCAAACTATCTGCATGGTGAGATGCCCTGTGGACTAAGTGGAGGGGGAAATATGGTTTGTATTACTTGGGAGAATGGACCCTTTAAATGCCAATTTGTTGCTGCTCCTCAGAACTTATTCCCAAAACGCTATGTTTTAATACCACTTGAAATAACATTATTGAAAATGGCATGGTAATTACTTTTTTTTTTCTACGTTTCTACATGGTTGACTCACTGCTATTGTGTGACCATACAATGGTGCATGAACCACTGCAATCACTTCAGTAAGAATGTTCTGGAGGGAGAGTGGGAAGGTGTGGGAGTAGTGATCAGCACCTGCTTAGCACCCGAGGCACCGGACACGTCCCTGGCCTCCCGTCGTCAAAACTAAACCAATTCGTCGATAAGACTTCCACAGAACCGCACTTAAAAACTGCAGCAAATTGCCCAGAATATTATTTCTTTGACCACATAAATTCAAGGTTGAGTCCAACGTCATTAAAGACGCCCATATTAAAAATGTGAGCATTTTATGCTTTGCTCAAGTGGGTATCATTGAAAAGACCAAGCCTGTTTATTAACGACTCTAGACACTCAACGACTACTGTTAGTTCGTAAATAAAAAGACCTGTCAATCAATTTTGGCGTGATGACAGGCTCCAAGTCTGACATTCAGATAATAAACGGTCATGGAGCAATGGCATCGAGCACAGAGCAGACGGATGAGATTAAATGAGAGAGCAGGGGCCCTTGAGGTGGAGGTAAGTTAGTAATTAGTGCAAAAGCATGATCTACTTTTAGATTTAACCGGGTGCCAGCTAAATCTAATGTTGCAATCATTCAGTTAATGTGTGGAGCAATTAAACTGGCCGAGGACAGGGCTAAGCAGGGATGAGGTCCTTGATGCAAGCTGGGCCTTCGCTCCGGCACTGTCCCACTCCATTGGCTATACTGTCACCATCCATCAATCCTTCCCTTTCTTCACCCCCCCTCCTTCACTGTCAGAGTCACTGCTCATCTTCTGCTCATAACCATAACATCTCATAGCAGTCGCTTTCTCCCCAAGCTGGCCTTTTTCTGTCTGCTTTACTGTTTTTTTTCGGCCCACTCTTTTTTTTAGTCATCCCTCTCCGTTATCTACATTGACTTGTGTCTCTCCTCTTCAATTTAGCACGCAACTTTGGCCTGTCCAATTATATATGTATTCATTTCAAACACTTTCTTTGTGCCAAGCTTTTGGCAGATAATTACGTCTCCTGTGTACTGATGTAAAATGTCAACACAACAAACACGTGTCTTCTGTGGGCCATGTATTTTTGGATGTTGTCATGTTTAGTGTGGCTCCATGGCAACCATTTCCCTGCATCCAAAGAAAAATAAAAGAACTACATCATTACAAGCCTGACTATTCACCTGTAATTAATGAGTCGGCGGTTTCTCTGTTACGCAGCAGACATTTGAAAACCCAAACTATTCTGAGTCCATTAAATCAACTTAAATGTTTACATCGGAAACACTTGCATGCCCGAGATCCTGCCCTGAATCCAGATTTAAAAAGGCAGGCTATTTTAAAGCCCAGACATGACTATTAGGAACACACACAGGTCCCACTGGGCAATGCTTAGGGTGGCTGAGAGCCAGGCCTATTTAATGAGTTGTGGTCTTATAGCTTATCTGACAGTAATGTGTGATTAAGGCAGTGTAAAGTGAAGAGTAATATCTAGACCGGCTCTCTCCAGAGAGGCTTGCCATCCCACATGCCTGCATCTCCTGGCTTACAGCACTCGATATTATTGATTACGTGGCAATTGTGCTTGCCTTGCCTTAACCTCAAAAAGGCACCCTTCTCAGAGACCCCACAGCATGCAGCCAAATCTGGATTATCACAGCAAATCAATGGCAGATCCCTGCCCGCCCTCGGGCCTCATGAAAAAGCCATCACTCATTAGCACAGCGATCACAGACAGATTAGCAGACATTTGGCTTTGTCAGGGAGGAGGGAGGGGCAGCGGCGCTCGGATGAGCTGAGTAATGTCTTCCTTCCCGCCCTCATGATCTCTTCATCTCCAACATGACATGACTTTCTGAAAGCCTTACTCAGCAAACGTCACTCACATGACAAGAGTGCAATGCAAACAGGATGGCATTCGGACTGCAGAGCACGTATCGCTTTCTGAGTAGAAATGATAATCAAACTGACGCAGCACATTGATGCTGAGTAAACTGTTCTCATTGGTCGGGTTATATATGAAACTGCTAGTAGTCAAGTTCTTTTGGACATAGTGCAAACAACGATATATCCTGGACAATGACGCACACGTCCTGCGAGCACATTAATCCGGACCAACCTTCAGAAAAAAGGCAACATGGCACACAGAACGGCATATTGTATAAGCAAGAAAGCAACAGTATTTCCATATCAATGACCAAACCTCAATTTTCCAAGAATGATGTGTAAATCTTCCTACAAATCACAAAATGAGTCCGATGTGAGCGAATTGAAGTCTGGTCCCTGCTGAGTGGCTTCTTCAGAATGCAGCTGGAACTATTCTGTCCACACAACAACTATGTCCTCCTTTGTTGCTATTCCTGTGGTTTATTCCAATTCTTTTATTCAAATCAAGGGATTAAGGAAAGAGGGTGCCTTCTGCTGTACAAGTTGCAAAGCCCCTTGAGACAAATCTGCAGCACTGGGCTATATAAGTATAAATTTACTTGAATGGAGCCTCCTCCGAATAAAAGACATAATGTCAGACAAAACAGGAGATACATCTAGGAGACAAATAGTGGACCGAGCGGTTTTCAAGATGCTGCCTCCAACTTCTTTGATCGTGTATGGGCTGACAGTATAGCTAAACGGTGTGTGTGTGTGTGTGTGTGTGTGTGTGTGTGTGTGTGTGTGTGTGTGTGTATACATGACCTAAGGAGAAGGTAATTACAGGAACAGGATGGGACCACTGCGAGGCGCCACATTACAGCACTATCACAAAATGCTTGAGCAGGCACAACGCATACACACCCTGTCCTGTGCTGACCAACACCATGGTGTGTGTGTGTGTGTGAGAGAGAGTGTGTGATATGGGGCCTGAGGGCGAGTTTGCGGTTGATTAGTGTTCACTTGGAGTAAATAGAAGGGGAGAAGCCTCCTCCTGTGCCACACACTGAGACACAGCTGGGTCAATCATTTTATCAAGTGGATGCTGAGGATCTGTGTCCGTACAACAGGAAAAACTGATTAAGGACTGATGTGGCAATGATGGGGGCAACTTGTAGACAAAGTCGGCAACTGTACTCTGCTGCAGGGTCTCCGTTTCACAAGGGGCTTCATCGTGTACTGCAGGTTCACACAAGGCCTTAAGGCTACACATGCAATGAGCAATATGAACAAGATTAATGTGCTGCTCATTACAGAATTGTCTTCAAATCAATGCAGTATTTACACACACCATCACATTAAATTGATCTTTTTTTAATCTAAAATTCATGCTGATTAAATTGGTTAAAATGTGTTTTAGACAATATTCAAAGATACATGTCTCAATTATTTAGAGATGTGAATTGTGGGCTTTTAAATCTCCATTTCAGGGTTGATAAGTGACAATTATGAATAACTATTATGATTATGAAGCTGCTGTGGTGTCTGGGTAGGAGTGCAGAGAAAGAACCTGGGTGTGACGCTGAAGAACCAGCTGTCCTTCACTACTACAACCCGCTCCTGCAGTTTCTTCTCCACAACATCAGGAAGATATATCGGTTACTAACTCAGGAGGCAGCACAGGTTCTGTCCTGGCTCCCCAATGGTTGAACGAGTTCCCCATTGACATCAGGACAACAGAAATTCTCCACACCCTCCTTTACACACTGAAAACCCCCACCGTCTCCATCACTAATTGTTCCTAAAGTTGATGTACTTTTCAGTTATACCCACGTCGTTGACGGCACTTATTGCAAGGCGCTTCATTAAAATGAATGCAGAAAACATATAGATAAATGGACAGGACAGCCAAATATCTCACAAGATATGACATTAAAAAACCAAACATGCTTCAAAAAGGTGTGTAGGACGCAAGCAACCATGTCGGCTGCTGCCGCCACCTCCTTTACGGCTGACTGCAGACTGACATAACAATCTCTCCGGGTTTTTAGGCTTTTAGTGTTTTTGTGGACAAATTCTAGTGAGAACATAATGATACACTTCATGACTTTTTCCTCTCATCCATCTACTGATAAAAAAAGCCAAGATCAATACCCTGTCATGCCCCTCTTGTCCTCTTGTACTTTTGTCTTGCTCTTTTATTCTCCTGAATCACAATGATTTCAGCTTCACCACTGTCGACAGCCTATAACAGTGTTTTTATGAGACAATTAGATTCATTGCTAATGACTTCCCCTTGTTTTATACTGTAATCACAGCATTTGCACGCTATTCATCTCCATGTTGTTTGCCACAGCTCTTCACTAGCCTGTGATTTTGCCCCCCCTTTCTGCCTCACACAGCAGCTCAAGCACAGGCAAACAAATTGAAAGCCTGCATAATGTGAACCGATTGCCTCTTCTCCAAATTTTGATGCCAGCCTTAAAATGCCTGTTCCGTAGCCAGGCTGACTTTTCACTTGGCCATTATCCGCCGCAATGAGCTTGGCAAAGCTGTCCCAGTAGAGGCCTGTGTGTATATCAGACAACATAAACACAGACAGCGGTGTCAAGAGGGCAGCCGATAGCCTGTAGAGACTCATTCATCTCCTTTTGTCTCTCTCTTTGTCAGAGTGCAGTCATTCTACCCTGCCAACAGCTAACCCTGTTGAAAGATCAAAACACACCATTTAGTAGCTCCTCTACAGCACAGATGACCTTTGCATCTCAACACTTCACCTCTCCCTGCCTCCCACCATGCTCCACCCTCATTGTCTCTCCTCCTCCCCCCCCACTTCAGGGCACCATTCCATGCACAAATACCAACAACGAGGGTTGGTCACACAGCAAAGCTGCCATTTAATCGCCGTTTTGTTTGTTTTACATGGCGTGGTCTGGGCCCATTTGCTGGGGAGAATATGACTCGAGATGGTAAATGGAAGCAGCTTAGATATGAATCCCCAGTGTTAACAGTGGGAAATGAGACCTCCATCCCGTCTTTCAGAAAATATACATTTTCAAATTCCTTCATAATGGTTCACACTTCCGACAACAATGAATCAACACAGGAAGACAGGGATTAGTAGCAAAGATGACTGGATGATTGGGTTTACAACCAGCTATTTAAAGCAATCATCTCTCGAAATCGTCAGTGATCAGGTCTACTGTGAGCCTTTTAGTCCACCATGACAAATTTAGGAAATTCATAACTGGCTCCCCTCCTCTCCAACCTTTTATCTTGCAGTTCTGCCCGACTGCCTCAGCTGATTTAATGACCACACACACATACTCAAACACACACCTGGACCAGCAGAGAGGCTGGTGTAGGAATGAGAAAAGCCAGAAGTGTGCAATGATCGTTACCACAAGTCCTAAGAATGTTGTGTAGACACTAAAAGCAGCTTGTAGAAAAACCGCCATGTAGTGTCTGTGAGTTCTGTGTCAAACGTTGTCATATAGAGACCACAGACCACGACAGTGCCTTATTCTGCCAGCAGAAACACACCACTGTATAAATACTGTAAACTATGCAACCCTGAATATATGCACACAAGTATATAAATATAAAGGTGACATGACTTGAGCAGCAAGTTTATAGACTACACTGATGCTCCATACCAAACCGCTCACTGTTTCCAGATTGGCAAAGACACATGAATAATATCAATCAAGTTTTATTTTAATGACCTACCACTTTTCCATAATATACATTGCCTCAGCTGCCTTTCCTCCTCCACAGCCCTTCCTCAATATTACAATACTTGCTTTCTTGTCCTCACACCTTCTCTCTCCCTGACTGATGCTTCATAGGACAGTCCAGTAGAGTCACTGTATCAGCAATCCATTCTTCTATCACTCATATTGAGTTTCATTTGAGCCTGTCAGTCAAGGTCTCTGTCAGATATGGACTCTCCATTCCACTCTTTTTATTTTGAATGAATTCAGGGAGTGTGACTGTCAGAGAAAGGACAACTGTCAGAGTCATTCTTTCCCCACTTAATGCATGAAAAACAGCAGCGGATTCTCTCCAGCTTTTATAACCTGTATAAAATATATGATTTTTTTTTTAAGGGGAGATTGTATGGGAACATTCCTTTTTAAAAGTTAAGCATATTCATATTTCCATGGTATAATTTGACTTGGCAGGGGCAACATTGGCAACAGATCACTATTTATACACTGGTGGGACCACAGTGAAGATGGCCTTAGCTACAACCTAAACATTACTGGGGCCAAATTTGCTGTGCAACATTTCAGCAAGGAGGAGTGAGTGACAGCATTCCCCCAGAGACAGAACAAGCGTGGTCACTTATCGGTGTGCCACGCATTTCTTATTCTGTACGACCCACCTGAAGCACATCATTATATGAACTGTATAATACGACAGTTTGGAAGCAACACCATGAGAGTCATATATTCCACTGATGGTTTGAAGTTAAAGAATTGTCATTATGATTTAATAGCCATGCACATTTAAAGCTTTGATTAAAAAAAATGTTTTTAAAGTTTATTGCGAAGTCAATCAGCAGCTCCAAATGCCTGATGGGGGGAAAAACAACAAACATCACAAGCCACATATCTTCATCCGGAGTAATGGTACTTTAAAATCATGAAGTTATGTTGCATTAAAAATGTGATTGAAGCACTTTAGCAAAACATTGTAATTATCTCTAAAGGATGAACACAATCGCAAGATGCTTTAAAAAAAGTCATTAAAGTGCATTGCTTTATTCAATAGGCTACGTCATGGTTGCACCGACTGAGCAATTCCTAGGTGAAAACTAAAGCGCCCTTATATATTGGTTTATTATATTGGTAGCTGCTGTATCCAGTTACAAGATGGAGATGTACATAAAAAAAAAAAAAAGAAGAAGAAGACCGACTCAGGCCGCAGGATTAATAGTTAAATTCTCAAATTGAGTAGATCCCTTGTAACCTGCGCGTTGCGTCGCTGCCGCGTTCAGGTGTCACATGAATAAATAAGTGGGCACCACGGCGCTTCCCAGCAGGCACCTCCTCAGTCGCCAGCGCTACCTGAGATGACACCGTACACCTGACACCTCTGCGCAAGCATGCACACGACCTCACATCTAGTGGCCGCGCTTAATTAGCCTCCACCGTCAACACGACCGCAACAGTTGGGAGAGGTCCGGCACCGACAACGTGAGCAACTTAAAGGTGTCCGTTGATGCCATATTATAATCGCCCTAAACATTAACATACCTCATGAAAACATTACTCACATAATCAGTCTGCTATATACTTCAACAACTCTTCTCTGGTGCGCACATTCATTCAAGGAGACGCTGCGGAGCCTCGCGGAGGAGTGTCCATGCGCGTAAAAGTCGACAATTACGCACGCAAGTGTCGCAGGTAGGACACGTTAAACCGCCACATTATGACAAACATGATCCTTTATACACGTGAAAGCCTCTTCTCCGCCGCAGTCATCCCTCTAACGCGGCTCCAGGTCTATCAACTCATAGCGGGATGGTCGTGTCATTATCATATTGGTCCTACCTTCCTCGTCCGTGTCCGTCGCTGGCTGAGCGCCTTTAGATTCGATTGCCTGTCCTGCTGTGATGCGTTACCAAGTATCTGGTACCCTCGCTCTCTCTCTCTCTCTCTCTCTCTCTCCCGTCTCCCCCCTCTCTCTCCCGTCTCCCCCCTCTCTCTCTCCCCCCTCCCTTCTACCCTCTCTCTCCAGTTAGCTTTACTCTATCACCACCAACGCCCTGGTCACTGCAAATTTCACTTCCCAGCCTTCAGACCGCAAAACCCCCAAACCTCCACTTGTGTGGAGCTCCTGTATAAAGCCCCCACTACTCCAAAACCCGGGTTAAAACTCCAGCACTCACGGGTACCTACAAGTTTTACAAGTTGCTTCTCAACACCATAATTCTGTTGTCAATGAAAAAAAAAAAATCACACACACACCCTGTCTGTGCGTGTGATCTAGACTGAATGTCTATAGTTAAATTCATTTTACGTCTTTGTCACAGATGGCCGGTATTGCCCGACTGCGTTTATGTCAGCAAAAAAAAAAAGAGTAAAATAAATTACACCGAGATGAGTTGACAAATCATTCACACGCGTTACAGAAGGGGGCTGAGTTCACGGAGATTAAAGGGATCTATTTATGAGGATCCTAAATAAGCTTATGAGCAAATAAATGACAAATTAAATTTGAAAAATCCATTATTTAAACCAGCGGTCATGATCTGAAAGAGCGATAGCCGGTGCGACAGCGACACCTACTGCATAAAATAAGAATTACAAATAAAAAGCGACAGCCACAATATTTAAAAGAGACACGTTGGGAAATGAATGGAGTTGGAGGTCTGTTCTGATTTACACAGCTTCAAACTCTAAACTCAGTTTATAACGTTAACAAGCTGGATAAAATAGGCAGTTGGAAGCTAATCAAACAGGCATTTCAGAACAGTATGTTTATGATTTGATTAGAAAAACCATGATGTAAGCTCTTATATAAAGCAACAATATGCTGATTTTCCCATCTCAGTCAGATGATGACATGTGTACTCGAAGGTAGGTGTTTTCATTTAATCTGACCGATTAGTCCTCTTCTTAGGACTGTGTGTGGTCGTATACAGACGAATTGATTGACATCCTCATCCCTGTTACTGCGGGACAAATTATACCTTTTTCCATTCCTATTGATAGATCATCAAGCCCACCTTCACCGTGAGAAGCAGTCTAAATCAGCCAGTCAGAATACCTGTAAACACCTGTGTGGGCGTTCACAGTCTTAACTATATGGTTGTATATATGATTAATTTCTGCTAAAAATAAATCAATTTCCAGGCAAATCACAGCTTCCTGGCCCTGCATCCACATTCACATTAAAGCCATGACAACTCGTCTCCTGCTTGTATTCTCACACATGAACATATGAAAGACATTCCTTCCATTGCCAGTGACTGTTGCACCTCTTTTATCTGTGAGCCTAGGGAAAACATCCAGTTTCTGACACTGATTCTTGCAATGTTACACTGAAGAGAGAAAAAGAAAGAAAACATGGAAGTGAAGGCAGGCACCCTTAGCGGTCGTGATGTAGCAGATCCGATGACCTGTAACAATCTTGGACTTTTTTTTTTCCGTTTACAGGCTAATGGGGGGGAAAACAGTTACTCACAATGCTGCTGTTCTGGTGGACTTTTCATCCAGGCTGCAAGTGGTCCAGCTAAAAAGCACAAAACACAAGTGTCACGGCTACAGAAGCGCAGTTTTGACAAACAAAATGTTTATGCCAGTTTATAGTAAGTCTGTTATATAGAGCATAAATGTGATTATCAGAAAGTCTTTTATTTACAGTTGTTTTTTTCCAGAATATTGTATTTTGTTAATGCTATACTGTATGTTATGCAATAATGTTTCATTGGCCGAACATCTGCTTATTTAACTCACTCAAGTTACCTGGCATTAAGACATTAGTCCTTTGTTACCATCACCCTCCACCTCCTTGCATTTACGGGGCACATGATGACAACTGAAAGTAATATTTTGCTGCTCTCTGCTGGATGTTTTACTCAACTGCACTTTAGGTGTTTTGCACCCCCCTCCCAAGTAAAAGGGTCACAGGAAGCAATAGCTTGTAATTGTAATGTCAGGGGATAATTACCTGCGAATATAAACTACTACATTACTGTAGGAGCAAACATGATCAATTTGAGAAGGTTGCACCAAAACTTTAATAACTTGACATAGTGATTGATAACAAAAAAAAAAAGTTTCACTTTTGATTCATCGGCTTTGGCTGACCTTTATATTCTAGTTGGAAATACAATAATATTTTCTCTCCTCCTACACAGATTTCTGGTACAAGTTCCCCTCCAAGCACTTGTTCGGACTGGAGTGTGAAACACAGAAAGCTCCAGGACAAGAACATTGCTATAGATACACAATAAGGTTTTGACTTTTAAAAACATAGTGGGTGGACGGATACAATATTTTCTATAGGCCACACTTTGTGGTAGCTACTGTAAAACCACAGCAAACTCATAAAGGCTACTTTTCAATGTCAATATTAATGTTTCACCGTTTTCTGCTACTTTTTTTTTTTTATTCCTGTGGTAATGTCACCTTCAGCTGGGTTTAACCTTCAGGGAGGTACATTTGCACTGCGGCCGCCAATTTCAACACAAATGAGGTAGTTTAGTAACATAACAACCAACAAACGTAATAGTCAAATGTGGGTTTGCTAGTTATCACAAGCTTAAATTAAGCTAACAGCAGTAAGCTTAACGTTAGCTTACATGAAGCTAACAGCAGTTAGTTACGGCTAACATAACGCCGCTAATGCGGTTCGCTACATGGAGGCTAGCGTTAACTTTATTGCTGTTAGCTACATGGAGGCTAGCGTTAAGTTACATGTAGCTAACAACACTAGGGTTAACGTTAGCTTTAATGTAGCAAACATCAGTTAGCTAACTTTAGTCTACATGTAGCTAACAGCAGCAAGAATAACGTTAGCTACGGCTAATATAACGTTTGACTTAATGCGGTTAGCTACGTGTGGGCTAACGTTAACTTTACTGCTCTTAAGCTATAGGTAGGCTAACGTTAGCCAACTGCTTTGCTTTGCGTATTATTTTCACTTTTAAACATCGTCACCAAAAGTACAAACGTACCTTCGTGGGGTTATTTTTTTTTTCAAATTCTTGTGAGCGCGTGACCGTGTCACATGAGCGATACGTCCTTTACGTTGTGGATGCGCCATTTCATAACGTGTAGCAGCGGGAAAAGCGCGGGTGTAATTGATGACGTCAACGGTGGCTGTGCGTTCAGGTGCCCCCCGTAAATCACAAAGCGACACAATTAAACCTCTTATCACTGCAGCCATTGTGACATGTAATTACAGGTGAAGTTGATTAAATCTTTTTTTTTTTTCAATAACGTATTGAAGGCATTTGTAAATAGATAACAAGGACACACACAGACCACAGCAACAACATAAAAACATAAATAACAAACAAGTCGTACCCCAGAGGATTAACAGAATTCAGCAAGGCTAATCAATAAGTGAAGTTGAATCAATAAATGATGGTCCAGCCATATTTACCGTCGCAGAAATAAGCAGCCGTGTTGACATGTCAATGCAGTGTAAAACACCGGTGTAATTAATCACATTATTGATGGCTGTGCGTTCAGGTGCCCCGGAAAATGAAGCCGATGAGCCAGCGAAGTTCCCATGGCAACACAATTTAGGCCCTTTTTGCAGCAGCTGTGTTGATATGTCAATGCAGGGTAAACAGGTGTAATTAATAACATGAACCTGCTCCTGGTATTGTGCAACAGAATTGCAGGACACTAATTCATTTGACCAACTACACCTGTCTTTTACCCTGCAATGTCAAAATGGCTGCTGTGAAAAGAGCCTGTAACAATGGAGCCAGCGAGCACAATACCAAGGCGCCCCTGGCTCACCTAAATGGGTCAGCGCTATAATTAATGTTATTAATTACACCTGTGTTCACCCTGCATTGACATCTCAAATGAGACTTTAACCTACATTTAAATAGCCATAATGGTCACCCGACTTTTAATTGCACCGATCTGTAACGTGAAGGAATTACAGAACGCTTACATCAACAGCTTCATCTATCTTTCTCATTAGATAGTGCTTTTGATTCAAGTTTTTTTTTTAAATCAAATTCAATGTATTTGAGTGTTTTGCCTGCAATGGTGAGTTAATCATCCATTTATTTCAAATGGATAATTAATTCTCTTTAGGGTCACAGAGGAACTGGAGGCGATCCCAGGGCTGACACATAGAGACAACCTCTCTAATTATTTTATTATGATTTCTATTATTTTAAGGCATTTATGGGTTAACCAATCTTTACTGTTTAAAGTGTCTTCTCGGTTTTGGCTTTGTGCGACAAACAATTCAACCTGTACAATTTTTTTGAACATAACAAAGCATTCCCTGACATGGAGCTGATAAAATAAATGAATAAAATATAAAATAGAATAAATTCCAATAAGAAGTGCTGGATATATGTACATACATACTTAGTTATGATTATTAGCATCCCCTCCCCCCTTTCAGATTAGTTAGGCTGGACACAGAAACCATTTTCCATATTGTTGAGAGGCGAGAATTCATCCCGTGGAACTCGTTCCCGACATCGAACACACACACGGCGAGAGAGAGAGAGAGAGAGAGAGAGAGAGCGAGAGAGAGAGAGAGAGAGAGAGAGAGAGTCACGCTGTGTTTGGAGTCAACGCGGTAGTTTGCTAATGACTTCCCAGCTGTCGCCTGGAAGATGCCGGTTGCCAAAATGGGGCAGGAGGGTGAAGAGAGCTCAGCCGTATTACACTGGCAACCGCCTCGGTGGCTTCCCTTGGCAGCCATGAACGCAGAGACAATGGGCCCGGGTTCATGCGTAACCCTATTAGCAACAGTTACCTAACACCTTTGGAAGGGTGGGGAGGGGGGGGGGGGGGGGGGGGGGGCGGGGCAATGCACTGGTGTTCCCGTATTGTTCCCAGCGTTCCCATTATGGCGTGTGTCGTCTGTCTGCTCGTCTCGGGCCGCCGCCACAGAGACGATGGAGGGTTAATTGGTGAGAGGAGGCAGGAGATGTTACAGGAGAGAATGGAAAAACAACGGGAAGGAATGGCGGCATGTTGAGAGAGAGAGAGGTCTGCTGTGTTATCCTTCAATAACTCACATGGAAATCAAATCCAGGGTGGAGAAGAGAGACAGACAGTCCGTGGTTTGAATGTGGAGGACAATTTTTTGTTTGAAGACTTTTATTGATCGGCGGCTGAATTCCACGTAGCTGCTTCAGCTTCAAGGCTCCACGCCGGCTCACCGTTACGGCTCACTGGGACAGAACGGAGCCACCATCAGTGTAATTAGTGACACCCTTTTCTTTTCAAAAGCTGACACTGCAATTAAAAAGGGGACTACTACACCGTACCTTATAAAGGAAGTAGCTCTATGGGCTCGGTGGCTATTTATCTTCAGAGAAAGGAAAACAAAAGAGAAGCATACGGTGGAAATGTTTTAGATGAACATTTCTGTCTCTTTCTGTATTTTATTTTTGCAGAGAGAGAGAGGGGGTTCTGGAGCTGTAAAACTTCTCACAGTGTAGCTTGGGCAACAAATCATGAGAATGACCTCTGTGAAGGTCGGGGAGAGGGACTGGGATTTAATAAAGTTACACTAAACTCTTTTCTTGTGATCCCGATATCGCTGTCCTTTGTGTGGACTTCTAGGACGAAGAGATGTAGGAGAAGAGGTGGCTAAAATTCTCCTTTAATCACTATTCCTCAGCAGTCCTGTTATCTGGTTAGTTTCCACTAAACGGACCAGCAACTAGAGCAGATTGGGCTTTTTGGGAGGGAGGGGCAGGTCAGAGTGTTTCGGAGAGCAGGCCCAACCAGGATAGTAGTAACCCGAAATACAGAATTAAGACGTTGGACGAGGATTTAACAAAAGGGCAAATGTACTCAAAGCACTCTTAAAGGGACAGTTCACCTCCAAAATATAAATTCCTTGTAGTGCTGTTTATGAATCTCGATTGTTTTAGTGTTCTCTCCAGTTAAATGGGACTATACGGCACCAAAAACACACTCGACTCTTTCCAGAAAACACGACCACAGTGAGCAGCGTCGTGGCAGGATGGTCTAGACGTGGATGTCACAACCTTTATCGTTGGAGGAACTTTAAATCATTGCCGACACCAAAGAGCTTCTAATACAATGAAATGATTGAAACACAACGTGCATTTCAAGGTTAATTGTGCTGTCTGATGTCATGCATCCCATAAAGCGATCCAGATTTGAACGAGCGGGACGGAAAGTTCCTTTAAAAGCAAAAAAAAGGGGCATGTGACACGATACCTGACACGGAGACGGTGATACATCTAGGTTGGCTTTTGACAGACTCAGTTGTGATAACAGACGGCAGCTTGGGGTTCTCATGAATAACAAGGAGTGCAGGAGAGCCCGGCTTGTTTTCTCTTAGAGTCGTATTAAAATGAAATTATGGGAGCATTTTTGGCACAAAAAAAGGAGGGAGCGTGATTTGCTTGGAGGAGAGAAGACACACAGCCGGAGGGTAACTGTCTGTGTTTTTTTCATACTCATGCTGCTTCTCTTTGTTTTTTCATGAATTACCCAGAGATCCAGTTCTTTAATGGAGTCTCACGCTGGCCACAGAGTCCAGATGAGAAACACCTCGGAGACAACTTTATCTCCACTTGTTTATCGATGTTTGGTGCATTTATTAACACAAAAGAGACATAGAAGAATAAGAGTGTGTGTGTGTGTGTTTGACTTGTAGACATGCATCGCTGTGTGCAGACGCCAGGTAATAACAGTCATCAGTGACCTTTAACAAAGAGTTTTACAGGATTACTGAACTGAGATACGATTTAGTGCTCGGTTTTTAATTAGAGAAACCTCATCACTGTTCACACTGAATAACCAAAATGTACAGGAGACAATGGCACCGGCTGCACCAACCGGTTGCACCAACCGGCTGAACCAACCGGCTGCACCAACCGTCTGCACCAACCGGCTGCACCAACTGGCTGCACCAACCGTCTGCACCAACTGTCTGCACCAACCGTCTGCACCAACCGGCTGCACCAACTGGCTGCATCAACCGTCTGCACCAACCGGCTGCACCAACTGGCTGCACCAACCGTCTGCACCAACCGGCTGCACCAACTGGCTGCATCAACCGGCTGCACCAACCGTCTGCACCAACCGTCTGCACCAACCGGCTGCACCAACTGGCTGCATCAACCGGCTGCACCAACCGGCTGCACCAACCGGCTGCACCAACTGGTTGCACCAACCGGCTGCACCAACCGTCTGCACCAACCGTCTGCACCAACCGGCTGCACCAACTGGCTGCATCAACCGGCTGCACCAACCGGCTGCACCAACCGGTTGCACGAACCGGCTGCACCAACTGGCTGCATCAACCGTCTGCACCAACCGGCTGCACCAACTGGCTGCATCAACCGGCTGCACCAACCGGCTGCACCAACCGTCTGCACCAACCGGCTGCCTGCACCAACCGGTTGCCTGCACCAACCGGTTGCCTGCACCAACGGCAATCACTCGCTTCTTGAAGCTCTTCACTTTAATTTAGGCTCCTTTTCAAATCCTGCTTCTCTCTTTTTCCTCAGGCTTTTAGAAATACTGTGAAGAATCAGAGTCAGAAAGACGTTTATTGCCAGGTACGTTTTCACATACAAGGAATTTGCCTTGGCCTTCAGTGCACACGATATTTACAAGCAGTGAAGAAAGAAAGAATAAAGCAGTACTGCAGTCAAGAACATGAAAAATAAAACAATTATTAATAATTAACATTTCAAAAAGGCACTCTGTATACTTATGCACTGTAATATAATAATATTTACAATTTTGCAATTATTGCAGAATGTTATAAATATGCAAAATCAAGCATTCAGACAGAAAAAAAAACAAGAAAATGACAAAGCAAGGTTATGAACATACAGTATATTTTGTGCAACTCTGTATATGTGTGTAAATGTAATTGTTGTGTTTTCATTATTCTGTCTTATTAGACCTCTGCTGAGGTGGATGTTTGGAGTCAATATATAATATATATAAAATCAGAAATGTGGGATTTATTTCTTAACATCATCACAGTGATCGATCACAGAAAACAAAGGAAGATTCCTACACACAAAGTTCTGCAACGCTTGTTGATTATTTCATCAAGAAAGCACACAGGCATACACACGTCAATAAAAGTGCTGAATTATTTGTTTTCTGTGGGTGTTTTTATGGAAATGTGGGTGATTCAGATCAGCTGGAGGAGTGCGTATGGTTTGCGTGTTTACACTTTATCCTCAGCGTGTCGGGCAGCGTGGGACTGGTCCGGTCTTCGTCTCGGATCACGTAACTCCAGGAACCAATTAGGATGATTATGCCGTTTGTTTCTTCTACAAGGGCGAGACAACTAAGAGAGAAGACAAGAGTGTCGGGCAACCCTATCTCCTAGAAATGATCTTTATATTCTGTTTTCCAAGACACATTTAATGCAAAATGTAATCTCTTCCTGCATTGTGTAGGCCAAATTGTCATCAAGTAGCAAATTTGCTACCTTAAAAATGTGCAAATTTGTGACTTTATTTCTCTGAATATTGCCCCCCTCTCTCTCGGCTCCAGTTTTTTTTTCTACACTGGCCCTGATACGCCTTCATACCTATCTCTATTATGCTACAGGACATAAATGGCACTCTTCAGTCACAAAAAGATGTTGCCTTTGAACATAATGTGGGGCAGCTTTTCTACATCTGTCACCACAACGTTATTAGGAAAAACAATTTTAGTAATATATAAAGCACATTACTGAGAGAAAGGGTTGCTAGGAGACAGGGGTCGGTCGGGGAGATGTCAATCACACGGCAGATTAAGTGAAAACACCTGTGTGGGAGGACGATGGTTGTACAGAGGCTTCAAAGGGATATAATGATACTAGTCAAAGGCACTTAGAGGGAAAGGCGTCGGGCTGTAATGGCGTGGCTGGACATCGCCGGTCAGCGAGGTACATTTGGGAAAATGAGCATTTTGTTTTGGCCCTCACGTCTCCACAGCTTGTAAACTGTACGTAAGACGGACGAGTGTACACAACAACAGAGTGCAGATCCACGTAAATCAATACGATTTCTTACCCAACAAGAAAGTCCATCTCAGATATATTTTTCTCTTGCCTCTATTTAAAAGTATTTTGGATCAACTCTTAAAGAAATCCCCAGTGCCCCCCCAACCCCCTAAAGGTGTGTAAAGAGATTGATTGACGACAAGATTCTCATTCCGAGCGATTCTCGGCTCATCAGTAAAGCTGCGGTATCTGAAAATAACCAAAATAGCTTATGCACATGCAAAGTGTCATTCTGAAAGGCGCCGTCATTACAACTCTCATTCCCTCTCAGACCAGCGATTCATCACGCCAGAAGCAGAAAAGCCCTCTCTGTGATAGCGATCCAAGACCTAGCATTACAATCAAGCGAGCTACAAATCACAAGGAGAAAAAATCCTCAGCAGGGCCCCCGAACACTCACAAAAAGCATGAATATATTCCTTTCTCTTGTCGCAGTTTAATATTTCATCGCAGCATGTCGTTTTCAAAGGCAGAACTAATTGCTGACATTAATTACTAATTTCACTGATGGCATTAGCACTGATAAGTGTGATGATGATTGGATTAGTCAAGCTGTAATGTGCTTAAAGACCCAGAGCAAGATGGTGGGTGTAGAGGGAAGGGGGCGGTGATAGGCAGCCTGATGTTTTACATGCAGAGTCAAAGTTTGACTTAAAGGTACAGAAGTATCAGCATCGACATGCATTCAAGTACCACAAGTATGCAGAATAATGTGTATAATATTTTTCATGCATCAATGGATAGTTCTGATTTCAGAGTGGGCTGAGATATTCTGTCTTGAAATATGAATTATAACATATTTATGAGAAAGCTTTGTACCCTTTTACTAACCTTTGTTGATCTGGTTGATCTCAGGTTTACCTAGCCGGCATCATAAGCCGTGGTGTATAAACGCTGTTGAAAATGATCCAATTTTGGGGAATTCGTACGAGAATGTAACCAGGGCGACTACGCCCAGATGTTTGCGGAAATTCAAACGTCCCACAAAATTCAGAAAACAGTTTGCAAGCGTGTGTTGTTTAGTTTAAAGAGGCTTGGATACAGGCGGGATGCAAACTGAGTAGAAGTATTGACAGAGAACAGTATGACAAAAATATGCTTTGTCACATCAAAATACTTTCTCATCATGTATCTCAAATTTAGGTGGAGACACTATAAAAAACATCACATACTAGCTGTCACCATCACATTCTTTGTTATGCTAAAAGTTTGATTTTTAAATATGCAACTCCACATCCAGAACAGAAATCTGAGCCTCGGAAAAAGCCATGTTTTTAAAAATTCTTGTTGCATTCTGATTCAACTGTTTTTACTGTTCTTATTTTTTTATCTCTCTTTTTATCACTCCGTGAATCAGAAAATACTGTCAACAGCCATAAAAAAACAAAAATCCAATTTCACCATGTTTTGTGTAATAAAAAGTTGTATGAATCAGGCTATGAATAATATATGAGCGAGTCCTTCTGCCTGCTTAGAAAAACCTTCAGAATAACGATAGCAACGGAACAGGAACATTTGGTTTATGTATGTGGAACTCAAGTGGAGAATTCTGGCTCTAATACACATTTTTATATATAGATATTTATATAAGACACTGGTGAAAAGGTTCAAATTAACGCATATTGATCATTAACATTAAGACAATTATGTTATATAATTTTTGTATTACATGTTTTCTGAAATTCTATGTTGTATATATGCAAATGAGGCATCGTCTTAATTAACTGTGACTTTAAGAGAAATCTTCAGACCCAAATTTGAGTTAAATAAACACCTAAATGTCTATATTTTTCTGTTCTTTCCATGAGTCTGAAAGAACTGACCGGTGTGTCCGTGATGAAGATATAACCTCACACTTTGATCTCACGTATATTCAGGTCATACAGAAACTTTAGAAATGGTGCGGTAGGTCAGGTAAACCCCTGACCGGCAGTATATCTGGAAAACACCTCCGTGATCCCTTCTTCTCCAATCATAATGACTTAAACATCAAGCAAGGGGTTTTCTGGTTTTTTTCTTACTGCTACCAATCAATAAACTTGAGTGTCGGGGCCGTAGGACAATCTGTCCACGGTTCGCTTCACAATTTACGAGGAGCTCTGTTTGAATTCTGACAGCTGACATTTTAATATGAACACGCTTTCTCGTCTGGAATGAAACCACCTCGTGTTGTTGAGGGCTAAAATAAAAAGGGATAAACATATATTTTACTGTAAGCTATTTTATTGCCTTTTTGGCATTTTAGTTACCTTTGTTAACAAGTGTAAGTGTAGGACTTTTATTGTGAAAGGTAACAACAGAAGAAGTGGATGTAGTCTGCGTTGCCTTTGTCAAGATTGAAAAGTAGTAATAAAGTTGGGCGTTATGGTTACAGAGTCTCCATTGTTGTGCTGCGAACGTGCAAATACGTCAACAATTAGTATTGTAAGATAAAGTTAGCAAATTTTAGGTCATCATTGCTGTATAATGATAATAACAGAGTCAGACGTTCTGTGTTACAATAGCAGAGTATTTTAGGTCTAAAATCACAAAAAAAAAATTCTGCATTCTACGTTAATTCAATATTTGTTATCCAATAGATGTCATCTGCATAGAATGAACATGTGACGGAGGGACCGTTTGGTTAAAATACTGAAGCAAACATGAATACGACTGTTCTAACGATCACTTTTTTTGAAGAAGAACAGAACCGATTCAAAAGTTTTAGGAACTAATTATAGAACTCCAAGAATAAAACATAATAGGTTGCTCTTCCCTCCGTGTCTCCATGTATTGGGTTGAGAAAATAAAAGTCTTATTTATCTACAGACTCACACAAACATTCTCCCCACGGATATAAACTCTGCACATAAACCAGGAATGAAGGATTTTTCCCTCCAATAAAACCGAACCCAAAGTGTAACACGAAGAGATGTCCAATTAAGCCTGGAACTCGGGGGGCGATGGACCAATCCTGATAGAGCGTGATGAGTCACTCTGTCGCAGCGAAGAGAACATGCTGAACAGTGATAGTACATGTGCTCCCATATATATATATATATATATATGAAGGTGATTAGAGGAGCACTTTGTAACCATGCAGCAGGACTTTCATTCATTAAAGCAGGGCCTATTTTAGAGTCGGCCGTTTGTCTAATGCTGCAGCACAACCTCAGGAAATGGGATTCGTAGTCCACACTGCAGAGAAAGGAAGGAGAAATATTACATTTCATTTTGCATTCATTTTCCAAAGACAAAGATGCTTTCTCAGCATTAACCGCAAATAGAGCAAAGTAATATTTTCAGTCTGATAATTGAGTGATCATGATGGGAAAAGGTCTAGAAAGTTTCTCTGACCAGAGTGAATCATCTCCATCTAACGCTACGAGGGGAATCTGCGTAGATGGTTCTCAATGACGAAGATTCTGATGGCTGCCGGAAAGCTTTGAAGTACGATCTCACCTCCTCACCTGCCTCCTCTACGCATCTCCTCTTGTATTGCCTCATTCTTATTATTAGTGAGGGGGCTGGCACATATGTCAGGCACGTCAGCCAGATCTCTACTGTGAGCACTAAAGGAATACATCAAAACCTCCACTGTGTACCTGAGTGTGTGTACCTGTGTGTGTGTGTGTGTGTGTGTGTGTGTGTGTGCTTTCATTTGTCTTAGTCATACATACAGCTAACAGGGTGCCTTGTTAACCAGCAAGAAAGCACATTTTCTAAATTGCATCAGCTCCTGGCTCGTGACCTAGAAAGCAAGGGGAACAAGTTTTTTTGGGTCACGATGGGTTCTTCCTTCTCTCGAACACACACACACACACACACACACACACACACACACACACATATATGTATATATATATATATATATATATATATATATATATATATATATATATATATATATATATATATGTATATAGTTGCAGAGGCAACTCTTGGACTGGCAGGTGATGCAGGAAGGCGAGTTTTAGAAGGCATTAAATATTCATGCGTGTCTATGAAGTGCTGGCCAGGTTTCCTGGCCCCGCAGGTGTGTTGCTGCCTGTGAAGCTTTATCACTGTCTGGCTGCAGAGACCCTGAGCTGCTGGATTCTCTCCCTGCAGGCGCCTGTTGTGAGGAGTCCAACACTAAAGTGCCTTAAACGGTCATTCTCTCTGCTGGCCACCAGGGGGCGACTCCTCTCTGGTTGTATAGAAGTCTATGAGAAAATGGTCCTACTTCTCTCTGCCGGCCACCAGGGGGCGACTCCTCTCTGGTTGTATAGAAGTCTATGAGAAAATGGTCCTACTTCTCTCTGCTGGCCACCAGGGGGCGACTCCTCTCTGGTTGTATAGAAGTCTATGAGAAAATGGTCCTACTTCTCTCTGCTGGCCACCAGGGGGCGACTCCTCTCTGGTTGTATAGAAGTCTATGAGAAAATGGTCCTACTTCTCTCTGCTGGCCACCAGGGGGCGACTCCTCTCTGGTTGTATAGAAGTCTATGAGAAAATGGTCCTACTTCTCTCTGCTGGCCACCAGGGGGCGACTCCTCTCTGGTTGTATAGAAGTCTATGAGAAAATGGTCCTACTTCTCTCTTGATGTATTATCTCAGTAAACATTGTAAACATGAGTTTATGGTCTCAATCTCTAGTTTCAAGTCTTCTTCAATCCAGCATGATGTTCATTTAGTACATTATGGTCCATTTAGAGTCCACCAGACCAGAAAGCAGGGGATGCTTTAGGGGGCGGGGCTAACCTGCTGATTGACAGGTAGCTAGCAGATTCAGATCCAGTAACGGTTGCTGCTCTGCCTTGTGTTCATCAGATCCACCCGTCGCTCCCTCCGAAGTCCAAATATGGTCACGTCCTTCACTGGTTGCATCTTCTGGTGCAGCAGTGTGATGTCATACTAAGGATTTTAGCCACACAAACACCTACCATCACCTTTTGTTTGCATCACATTTGCTGCGAGCGCTTCACTATTTATGAGATGTTAAATAAAAAGGTCTTACATGTTGAGTAGATAATTTGATAAAAAAACACAAAGACTTTGAACGCATGTCAGCCCTCTGTTCAAAGGCACAATCAGGAAGTAAAGCATTGACAGACAAGACAGGCAGTCCAATTAATATCTCCAGCCCCTTTTTTGATTGGACGGGGTTTTTACAGTCCTGCCACGGCCACAGATGCATTTTTAAAAACATTTTTATCTCAGAGCATTTAATGCATTCATTTCTATCTGTGTGTTACGAGGATTTCAAGTAACACAACATAAAGTGTTGTCTGAATAGAATCACCTACTCAACCTGTCTTCAGACTAGAGGAGAAAACACTGATGTCGTCATCACCACGTGTTGCATTGGACAGGAGAAGATCTGAATGAGAGAGAGAGAGAGAGAGAGAGAGAGAGAGAGAGAGAGAGAGAGAGAGAGAGAGACTAAAACCCACAGCCCCTCGTGTTTCCTCCACATCCAGGCTGCTGCTCCAAAACTCCGACCCCAGTTCGAGTCGTCGGTGACGGAGCGGGAGGAAGTGGAGGAGCAGCTGTCAGCGACCGAGTTGCGGTGAAGGAAATCGCCCGAGGGGACCGAAGCAGACGGAGGCGGAGGCGAGAGGAGGGGAGAGGAGAAGGAGAAGCGGGGAGGAAGAGGAGGAGGAGGACTGCTTCAGGTGTCATCCGAGTCGCGATGGAGGCGCGCGTTGATTTTCGGGGGGGACACCGCACCGCTTCGGCTGGATTACAAAAGTGAAGAAAGAACATATTCACAACTGACCGGAGTTGGAGGAGCAAGGAGGAAGAGAAGGAGGAGAAGGAGGAGGAGGAGCGCCTTTTAGACTCGCTGCAGCCACTTGACGGATTATCTGAGAACCATGAACGTGTCGCCGCCAGACCGCAGGAAAAAAGAGCTGGCTTTGGAGATCGGCATCCGGGTCCTGCTCTTCGGAGTTTTCGTGTGAGTACCATAAGTGTGAAAGTCTTAAAGAATACACGAGAATCTGCTGTTCTGTGCACCTGCAGCACGGCGATGACCGGTCCGCGTGCGTTTTAATCCGCACGCTCGCGGGCACATGAGTGTTGTGTTCGGGTTTTTTTTGACGCGGTGTAGCTGCTGGTCCTGGTGGGTCGCTGGTCCTGGATCAGCTCACCGATAAAAGACTGTTAACAGGTTGCAAGAAGAGAAAAATACATGCAAGACAAAATAACTCGTTTTATACTCAGAATATAATCCTTATAATAAGAGAAACACCTCCTCCACTGCAAATATAAAGCAACACTCATACATATTCTCATACTTTTTTTTTTTTTTGCAGCATGACTCTTTAGGGAGAAGGTTGTGTCTCCAGGGTCCAGCCTTCAAAACTAACAGAAGTATGAATTATTAATGCTTTATAGCCATGAAGGAAGCATTGTTTGCTGTGATCTGATAAAAAACCCTGGTCCTGTTATCTGAAATGACTCCTTCATCAGACCCACTGCTGTGGAGTGTGTAGCTACCCTGTCTGCATAGTGTGTGTGTGTGTATCGTTGTACACATCTGTCCTTGGGCAAGTGTGTGTGTGTGTGTGTGTGTGTGTGTGTGTGTGTGTGTGTGTGTGTGTGTGTGTGTGTGTGTGTGTGTGTGTGTGTGTGTGCAGCGCTGTCACCCTTAGAAAAAGAAAAGGCTTGTGTAGCCGAGGAGATGCAGCACACCGTTTGACACGGATCAAAGAGTGGAAGCATCGGACCGTTGCACCCCAGGTCCCCCCCCCTTATTGTGTGTGTGTGTGTGTGTGTGTGTGTGTGTGTGTGTGTGTGTGTGTGTGTGTGTGTGTGTGTGTGTGTGAGTGTGTGTGTGTGTGTGTGTGTGTGTGGTGAAAAGCAATCTCACACAGCAGCGGCATCATCACCGTCATTGACTAACTGCTGTATTATTCCACCACAGAGGCGTCTGTCACAGAGTCCTGATGGCTGTAATGAATGGAGTTCTGCTGAAGGCTAGCAGAGCGTGGTAGTGATGGGGGGGGGGGGGGGGGGGGGGGGGGGGGTATGTACAGTACAGCAGTGCAACTAAACAAACACATGAAATGATTTGGGTTCATCAGCAGTTCACTTCTTCCTCAACAGAAGAATAGGATCATTTCCATAGCAGAAGAAGGAATCCTGCATTCTGACATTTGGTCTCCGACAGTTCTTTGGGGACCCGCTGTGATGGTTGATTTATAGATTTGTTTGGTTGCCTGCCAGTTCAGAGAGTTCTCGTCACACCTCGGAGCCCCGGAGGTCAAACACAGATAATTGGGGTCAACTACAAATCCGCCAGAGGTGGAAAAAGGACAGTTTTTTGGCGTTGATGTGATATCTGTGTCCCCGCCGTTTCTCAGCGTTCAAAAATAATAACATGCTGTTCATGTTCTGTCATAATTATGTGTACTAAGGGATGTTAATTTGTTAATCCTTTAGTCTGGACTCATGATCAGATATGCATGCATCCAGGGAGGCGTCTGCCGTTCTTTTGGTCTTTCCCATTAAATAATTCTACCCACGCAAACTGAAACGCACAAGAAAGCACGTCTCCGTGGTCTCGGCGGACCACTTCTGTATAAACACATCCGCTCTGAATCCCCTGCTTTATTCACAGCCAAATATTTTTTGACCTGCCTTGGAGGGAATCTGACTTTGCCCTCGCTTTGCCACGCTGCCCGTCTGCTCCGGCAGCCCTCAGGAGGTGACCGGCGGCGGCGGCGACGTGAGGTCGACCCCTGCGCTCTACCAAACAACTAATGCCGTGCATTCACATCCACAGTTTGGCGGGCGCCCCAGGAGTCACCCATCTCCCCCAAAGTTCACTCTAAATGGAAATACATCTTCAAGTCCAGGAGAAAAAAAAGCCAAAAAGCTGCAAAAGTGCATCGGAGAAAGTTCTTTTTTTCTCTCCCGCCGTTAGTGGAGGATAATGAGATAGATGTTAGACGCTGGAGTGAAAAAATTAGCAAGAGCTTAGACAAACAACCGGGAAGTCATTTCTTCACACGTCCTCAAGTCCATCAACAAGCAAGTTTGTTCCCCGGCGTCGTCGTCGTCGGACACGACTATGCAGGTGGATTCCTGTTTAAATGGAAGAACGCCTCTCCAGAGGGGATGAAGAACAGACGGAGGCCGGGAGTGATCAGCTTCTAGATTGTTTTTTACAAGATTAAAACCTGAGGAGCCAGAAACGCTGTGTATCGGTGCGATCGAGAAGAACCACAGAAGAGAAAAGATGCCACGGGTAGCTGAACTCACTCTTTAATGGAAAATAATGGAATTTTGGTTCATTGCATGTAATTGCTTTGAAGCGGCGTGAGATGATCTGACTTCGTTAATGATCTGAGAAACGACACCAGTCATCAGCTCGCAGTGTGGCGTCCTCTTCCTCTCGGAGAGAGAGGAAGGCTCCGGAGCGGCGCTGGATGAAGCCCGGAGTCTCGGAGTCTTTGTGAGATGTTGAGGACGAGGAGAATGGACCGTTTAAGAATAAGCGGCTTGTTTAGCTCACGCTCGCTAAGGACGAGAGGCTTGGAGGAGAAAATCCCTCCATATGACAGTTTACACACACACTAATATTCCATTATTCCAAATAAGAGGGTCAAGTCAGCATTTATATTCAACCCATTCCTAATGCAAATATATGACTGTTAAGGCAAATGGCATATGCAGGATTCTTTTTTGGGCAGTTTTTGCCTTTTTATTGAGAGAGTGAGAGTGAAAGGAGGAGAGAGAGATGGGGATGAGATCAGGGATGTATTAATACGTTGGTGGTAGAGGGGAATACCCAGAGGAAAAGGTCAGAAGGTCAAACATCTACTTTTATGAAACACTCTGATACAGACATGTTTTATCCTCCAATAATGAAACACTGACCTGAATATAAATGTAAAAGTATAAGAAGATCGATGTGGAAATATTAGGAGGAATAAATGAAAGAATTAATAAGCAAACTGCAAAATGTGTTAAAAAAATAATAAAATAAAAATATGTAAATGTGGAAATATGAAGAGAAAAATCCAAGGACAAATAATAAAATAATAATTTCAAGCATTTAAATTTATTTTCACATTTATTTAAGGATTTTTACAAATTTATTGGATATGCATTTTCCCCTGTTTTTCTACATTTTTATTTATTTTTACATTATTTAGCGTATTTATTTTCCCTATTCTTTTCCTTTTGCTCTTTCCCCATGGCGTTGGCTGCTCCTTGAAGGGCGGAGCTGTCAGTCAAGCGGCTTTTGGGCCGAGCGTTCGATCCCTGCTCACATGAACGGACGCTTTGAGAAGGATTTATCTGCAGCCTCGCAGGCTTCACCACTCCACTCGCCAACCCGCCCCCTTTATTACACAACACGCCGCCTGACATCTCCCGGGACTCACGCGCTTATTTTAGCCCAAACCAGGATGTGTGAAGTAGTTTTTTGAGTCTTTCCCCACTTCAGCCTACTACACTACAATCACACTACAATCACACCACTCACGCACATCTGCCTCACATCTACTTCCTGTCTATCCGAATAGGTCTATCTGTGGGCCACGGTACTACAGGACACACCTTCTACACCCCCCCCAAACAGCTGTAGTCCAGGTTGATTTAGGCAAGTGAGTGAATCCAGGAAATTATCTCAGGGTATGTAATGGAATCGAAGTCAAAGCCCTGCCCAAAGCCAGCTGATTGACAGCGTTTTAATAAGTAAATAAATATGTAAATACATATATACAGAAATAAATGAACAAATAAAGGTGAAAATAAATGATTAATAATTCTGTCGGTCTCTTTACGTACTTATGTTTCTATGGATTTCCAGTTTTTTAGATTGAGATATAAATTCAGTAACACTTTAGATTAGGGAACACATATTAACCATGAACTGGTTTCTTATTAGCACGCCTATAAGTAGCATATTGGCTGTTTTTAAGCCATTTTAAATCACTTACTAATGCCTTTTTTTGGCCATTAACTACTGTGAGAGGTTTCCATCAATAATGTCCTAATCACTGCTTATTGATAGTGAGTTGTTGTAAACCACTTAATAAGAATAGCTAATAAGCTAATAAGAAACTAGTTCATGGTTCATATGTGTTCCCTAATTTATTTTCTCATTATTTTAAAGATGTATTCTTCACTGTGGCACTTCTATGACTCCATATGGAAGGGTGTGGTTGAAGGAATGAAAGAGAGGCTGTGGTCCAAAACTGGTGGAAATCTTTGTAAACAGGACTATTAGTGGAATATTAATGTTCACGTCCATGTAAACAGCGTAGTAGGGATGTCTAGTCTTTTTTAAGAATAAGGGGAATCAAAGTGGAACATCTTTGCATGTAAACGTCGTCATGACGACGTGTTGCTGTGAACAAAAATGTATTTCTAAACGAGGACAATATTTCTGTCATGGTTATTGGATATGGATTAATAACCAGAAGAAGCAGATATATGACAGAAGAGCATCTGGTGTGTGGTTTCTGTGCAGCCAAACAACTCATGTTTTCATAAAATAATGCTGCACAAGTAGTTTTTCCAAACGACACTCAAACACATTTAATGAGAAGCAGCAGCACGACGCTGCGTTTGCATTAGCAGAAGCATAATATGTGTCTGATATAATGTGAACGTGCAGGAATCCATAAATAAATTAAAACATGGTAATATATAAATGACTCCAAGTCTGCTGACAGAAACTTGTAAAAGCATCCTGTAATCTTTAATATAGGATGCCAGGATTTGCATATATTTCCTGAGAGAAAATGTTCAGGCCACAGGTGGGAGCACCGCTTCACAGCTTTATTAAAGGCTTTTTAAATATTAATCCCTGTAATCTAAAAAGGGCTGCTAATACTGCCAATCCCCACCCCCCATAACAGGCACCCGATACGCTGCAGCTCCTCGTTCACCTCTCACACCTCGGGATGGTTTAGTCCTAACAGCTCCCATCTGCATGTGCAAAGTCTCCATGCAGACAAGCTCACACACTTATATTATATATAGATGGAGATTATTTATAATAGCTGCGTGGTGAGTAATGGCAGGAAGCTGCAGATCCAACATTTAGAAGCTGCTTGGCCGTGAACCTTGTGTTGCTTTTCAGTCCGACTGTTCTATTGTGGGCAGAACGTGACTCCTGCTACAGTAATCTGCCGCTCCGTTTCATCATTACAGCGTTTTCGCTTGTTCCTTAATTCCAGCAGCCGAATCACAGGTCATCCAATGTGTAACCCTCATTATCTGTGAGATGAAGGAGGAATTGAGCCTGGAGGGATGGGGAAAACACTTTGGATGCCGTTGAGACAAATTGACCTGAGCACAGAAGAGAGATGAACATCCTTTACTGCATTGGATTATGCTAAATGTCATTACTTACTTCGTCCGTCTGTTCAGAGACATCCAATGAATCCACATAAGAGAAAGACAAGTCAACAAGTAAAGGTATGAAGGCATGAGGCCTTCTGATCGGGGCGGGAAAATGGACGGATGGATGAAAAAAAAAGCCAAGGCAGAGAGGATACTAATGTTTTTGATAAGAAAGGATGGACAGACGGTGTTGGATCAGCAAACTCTGCATGCGCTGTTGGAGGAATCGGCATCATTCCAACGAGAGCGGAGGCAGACAGCGATCACAGCACACGGCCGGGGATTCCCCCGACGGCCGGTCTGTCGCCGCTCTGCCGTCTCACTCCCCCGCAATCGTTTGATCAGCTCATTACATGTTGCCGTCCCTGCCGCCATGCATCCATCCATCCAACCCCCGTCCCTTCATCCCCCCTACACGGGCCTCAGATCATCCACCGTTTCTCTCTCTGATGGAGAAAACAGTCATACGGGAGATCAACTTAAACCATTAGATAATGAAAATCCACCGTAGGCAGGAAAACGCAAAGGTCTCAGCTCGTATTGGACGCATTGCTTTGAAAAAAAGATGTTCTTACATGTACTTGTTGTACTCTCCTTTGGTTCCTGATTAAATACCTGCAGAACGAGCGACGTACCCCCTCGGCTGTACTTTGTGTTGAGCCCTATTGAGCAAAAGCTAACATGCTAGGCTAACATGGTCAAAAGTAGACCCTCACAAAGACTGGTGGCGGTGGTGACACTCAAATCCTTTTAATTAAGTAAAACTAGCGGTACGGCAATCCAGAAAGTACTCGACTAGAATCCAAATGTACTTTAAGTACCTGCGGTAAAAGTACTTATTATGCAGAAAGGTCCATTGCAGAACAATTTTGAAGACATTTATATTATGCTGGATTGCTTAAATCATAATACATTATGAATGATGTGACCAGAGAAGTGCTCTCAGTAGATTGCCGATTTTCCAACCAGGTGTGTGTGTGTGTGTGTGTGTGTGTGTGTGTGTGTGTGTGTGTGTGTGTGTGTGTGTGTGTGTGTGTGTGTGTGTGTGTGTGTGTGTGTGTCTGCACACCACCCGCTGCTGTATTGTGTGGTTCAGTGAAGGCAACCCCTCGACTGGCCATCAGCCCGTCTGGATGCTGACGGGCTGTAATGCATCATCGGACATTCTTCCAAAACAAGCAGTGATGTACTTAATACTGTGTGTGTGTGTGTGTGTGTGTGTGTGTGTGTGTGTGTGTGTTTGTGTGTGCGCGCGTGTGTGTGTGTGTGTGTGTACTGCTAGTTCCATTATCGAAGTCAGTAGATGGGAGGGGGTTTGTCGATACGACCGGTTGTGTTATGGGATAGGGGCCCTGCCAGCCAGGATTCGTATGTGAGGAGTCAGTCTATGGCAAAAAAAAAGTGTTTTTGGAAAAGTGAAAGTCACCGTGACCACGAGAGGTCGTTGAGCACGCAGCCGCCATGAGCAACCAAACATATCAGGTATCTGTCTGCAGCAGAATATGAGATGAGCCGTGGACAGACACGGAGAGGCACACTCAACTCACTCACTCACACATTTTTGATCACAGGAGTGGAGATAATAATTATATTTAGTAATAAATCTGAATCTGCAAAGTAAGTACAGCTGTCAGATAGAACTAATTAAGAAAACAACCTTCCTCGTGAAGACAAAGGAAGCTGCAGCTGAATGATTAAAACCAAGGCTGAACTTAGAGTTAATAACAGACACACAGGTAGAAAAAAGAAGCTCCACACAGCAGAGAAAGGAATAAAAGCAGCAGCAATAAAAGACAGGAGCATAAATACAGAAGGACAAAGAAGACCCTGTCCTGCTGATGAGACTAAAACAGACGACACCCAGAAGAAAGGAGGGAAAACCACGAAGACAGCAAGTAAACAAAAAGACTGGAGACAACATGTCTGGTCAGCAGATTCAGGTCGGCGTGAAAGAATTAATCAAAGTGGACGTTTATGCATAAATTGAGCTCCTAACATCTCATATCAGAACAAGATGCTTTCACTCGCGCCCAAGCAGTTTTCTCCACCATAATGGCGTAGTCGTTGCAGGATGGTCATCCATCACAAATCAGGTCGTTAACGCCGCCGTCACAGCGTCGCTGCTCTTCCTTGTCATTTTCTTAGCTGGTAAAATGACTCCACTGCTGCTGCTCCACCATTAAATCCGACATCGCTGCTCCCTGAACTTCAATATTTTACCCTTAAACAAAGAATCCTCCCAAGTTGAGAACGATTAAGAGTATTTCTGGTGAAATCCAAGCCCAGGAGGTGTGAATGACGGCTGTAATATATAATGTGATGTTATATGCGTGGAGAAGTTGTGTAAAATTTGTCCCCGTCGTGATGAAATATTTGAACCACAGCTGGTGCTCAGCGGGTGGAGGCTGATGGGGGGAGGGAGGGGGGGTGTCGTAGACCTCGGAGGTGTGGATGGAGGGTGAAAGTGACAGTTCATGTCCGGGGAAGAGGAGGAGGAGGAGGAGGATCCCAGCCCTTCCTCCTGTTGTGATGTTGCTATTCTTGTCCTTCCTCGGTCTCCTTCACCTTCTCCTCTCCGTCACCCTCGCTCCACTGCTTCCTCAGATCTGCCCCAATGCTGTCCATACCAGAGTCATACTCTTATCTGTGGAAAGACAGATGAAGGGATGAAAGACACACACACACACACACACACACACACACACACACACACACACACACACACACACACACACACACACACTTGCTTGTTATATATTTTTGAGATTTTGGCCATTTTTCTCCTTCTGGAAAAGCCTTCCTTGCATCTGTGTGTGTGTGTGTGTGTGTGTGTGTGTGTGTGGCCCCTGGGTTTTGCTGTCAGACCTTGATGACAGAGTGATAGCTCACTCCCAGCCAGGTGAATCTCACACTCAGCGAGTACTTCCTGTTTATGGTCTTTTGACAAAACTTCCACAGCTTTCAGGTAAACAGATATTGTGTCCTGTTAAGTTTGTATTTACCAGTTGATGAAGCTGAAGAACGGACGTGGGCGTATTCGACACATTTTAAAGCCGAGACCTTCCGTGTGCAGCACCTCATTATATTCCCACCCACACCCACAGATTCTGAGTCCTGACAGCAGCACAAAGCACACATGGTGAACGGTGGACATCCGGCTGAATCACAGCTCCACTGTCATTACAGTCACAAGGAAAACCCAAATTGTCATGATGACTTCTCAGTGACGAGTGTGTAATTCAGGCGTAACCAGCACACTGCTACTTGGACCTGCGTTTATAATACTTCCATCAGTCATGCTATTCATATACATCTGTACTTCAAAGGCTTTTCAAATGTGTTATTCAATTAAAAGATATGATGACTAAGCATGCAGAGCCATTTATAGCCCTGCAGAACACCCACACAGGTGATTTCATATTGCTGGGTTAAAGTCGTCTTAGTAGCTGATTGCATGGGTAAACGACCTGTCAATCAGCAGGTAAGCCCCGCCCCCTAAACCATCCCCTGCTTTCTGGTCTGGTGGACTCTAAATGGACCTGTCAATCAGCAGGTAAGACCCGCCCCCTAAAGCATCCCCTGCTTTCTGGTCTGGTGGACTCTAAATGGACCATAATGTACTAAATGAACATCATGCTGGATTGAAGAAGACTTGAAACTAGAGATTGAGACCATAAACTCATGTTTACAATGTTTACTGAGATAATACATCAAGAGAGAAGTAGGACCATTTTCTCATAGACTTCTATACAACCAGAGAGGAGTCGCCCCCTGGTGGCCAGCAGAGAGAAGTAGGACCATTTTCTCATAGACTTCTATACAACCAGAGAGGAGTCGCCCCCTGGTGGCCAGCAGAGAGAAGTAGGACCATTTTCTCATAGACTTCTATACAACCAGAGAGGAGTCGCCCCCTGGTGGCCAGCAGAGAGAAGTAGGACCATTTTCTCATAGACTTCTATACAACCAGAGAGGAGTCGCCCCCTAGTGGCCAGCAGAGAGAAGTAGGACCATTTTCTCATAGACTTCTATACAACCAGTGAGGAGTCGCCCCCTGGTGGCCACAGGGAGAATGCAAGGTTTAAGTCACATCAGTTTGGCTTCACTTCTCAGAACTGGAGTTTTCCACCTGGGCATGACTGGAATCTCTCATCACCTTGTTGCCTTTGTCATCTTTATGTCAGGTGACCTCATATAATCCCTGCATGCCCCCCCCCCCCCCCCCCCCCACCAAAGCCCTGGTCAGACAGCCTGCAGGTACAATTTAAGCCACGCTGTGTGATTTGTGCTATACATCAAGCAAAAAGGTTTCTTGGCATACATTTCAAATATGCCGAATTAGCTATTAACGCTCCCCGTTTGCGGTGTGCTGATGGATGTAGGGACAGCCATCACTGGGATACCACCATGCTAATTTATTTGTGGTTTTAATTGCATCCTGGGAAAGTGCAAGTCGCCCTGATTCAAATGGATTTGGATCAACGGCAGCCAAGGATGTTACACTCAACATTTTCATCCTTTTAGCCAATCGGGACATTTCCATCACAGGTCGTGTCCCTCGGGGGGAGACGGTTCTCGGCACCATGTGATTGACAATAAACAAATATGGGGCTCCGATCCCTGTACGCCTCCACCCAGCTGTTCCCTGAAAGGGTTTAATCAGCCAGAGTAAACCTGTGTGTGTTCGGTGGGGATATTTGTATTTCTATCAGTATAGTATTGTTTATCAGCAATTAAACAGCCGCCTTAAGAAAATGAGAAAAGAAATGAAGATGACAGGGTGTGTTTTTCTGGAAGACTCGTCTCAGAGAAGAGAGCTTGTCAGGAGGAAGAAGAATAAGAAGGAAAACAACAAATAACAGAAAAATGAGCCTGAAGCAGGGAAGTGGAGAGAACACTCGATACGTACTCTTCAGCAGAGGGATTGTAATTGATAATAGATCCACCTGAGTGTGACATCACCGTGAGGAAGGCAGTCTGAGACCACCAGGCTGGATTCTCTCTCTGGTCTGGACTTTGACGTTTTACAGGGATGAACAGCGAACTCTGATAAATGTCAGTGATGTGTCTAATAACTGTCCACCATCAGTGAGAGCTGCGTCTCCCTCCTCCTCCTCCTCCTCCTCCTTTAACACTCCTAATGAGGTTGTCCTCGTGTCTGACTCCACAAGCTCCACACGTCACAACTAAACATGTTTCTTTTTCACCACAAACTGCAGGTCTGCTGCAGATCTCTGCTCTGTAACTTCTATTCCTTGTATTTATTCATTTATTCCTGTTTTATCTGCTCGTTACGTGTTTCTTTTCAATGCGTTTAATGTTTATTTTGTGAAGCACTTTCAATGACCTTGTTGTTGAAATGTGCTGTACAAATAAACTCGCCTTAAGGGACGGGGCGATACGGGAGTTTATTGCAGCTTCACGTTAAAAAACACCAACGATGAGTTGATCGGGACTAGAAAAAGCCGTTTAGCTCACTATCATGGCAGAGAAGGCTATCAGGCTATCTGAAAAGCACCATGCCAGTCTCTAGGTTTGTGAAGGGTATGTGAGGATTTGGATTTGATTTGAACTCAAAGGCCCAGTGACTCTATCAGAATGCATAGTATCCTGGATCCATGTAATATCTGGCCTTTAGAAATAAAAATCTGCCTGCCTCTATGGGAGTTTAACATAGGGGTGCCCATACTTATGCACCAAGTATTTTAATTAGAACGTTTATTTCTTTACGATACATTATTCATTCACAAAGAAAATTGGTGTCCAGCAAGGTTCCTCATTTGTTTAATTAAGGCATTAAGATCAATTCACAAAAGAAGATTTTTTATTCCTCTTTAGCATAACTTAGGCATGGGGTGCCTAAACTTATGCATAGCATATTACAGTATATTTAAATTATCAAGACAATAACATTACATTCAACAGTGTCAAAATATCGTTTGCACAAAAAGATAAACGTGAAAAATGATAGTTTGGTTTCTAATTTTGACCTTTTGCTTGAACACGTCAAGGTTAACCGATAACTCCCGTGTGTTCGCCCGGCCGTGACGCGGTTTATCTAAAGGTCGCAGGATAATTACGGAGTCCGGGCCGAGTGGAGCTGGAATAACCTGAAATGTTTAATAACTTTTAATAAAACGCAGCTGTGGACGACAGCGGAGTATCGATCTCAGACATGATAAACATCTCGACGGCTGCCAGTCACCCAGAGTGTGTCTTCTTTCTGGAGAGATGATTTAAATCAGCGGTAGACCGTTAGACGTTACATAGGAGTCTCTTTCCTTTGGAGAGTGTGATGATGAGGTGTAATCAGCATTAATGGCTGCTTGGTGTACATGTGCACTTCAGGGCCGGGTCCTGTGTCGTACTAAAGAGGGAGTCTAATGATGCGGCTGTAACGGCCGGTGATGGCGGTGCATTTACTCGGCCGATAAGCCGTGGGCCTGTGGAGCAGATGAGAAGTCTGCAGGCTTTTCACGTAGCACCCGGTCTGCTTTCCTGCTGCGGGCTGGAGGCTTATCTCGCCATTACGCCCCCCCTCCTCCACCGCCGCCACCATGCTTCCCTGCTTCCCTCCAATCCCTCCGTGTCTCTTTGGCCGTGTCCTGCCAGCTTCACGCTGCTGCATTTCCTAACATCTGTCTCACATTTGTTCCTGACCTTTTCTCAAAGCGTCTGTGGGGCTTCTATCACGGACAGACACCTGTAGTCCCACCGAGCCGGACCCTCGTTTACTACCTTACATATTGCTCTTTACTGATCATGTGGATCTCTCTTCTCAACAATCCTTTTTTTAAAAGTGTGCTTTTTACGCCTAAAACGCCTCGAATCAGAAACTGGATTTCTCTGCCGTAGGTTAACGTGACAAATGAAGGCTGGCGTTTTTTCCCTCCCTCTTCCCTTTTAGCCAACTTGAGAAGCGATGCCTCCGGGGAGGCCAGAGAGCCGAGTGTCACTCAGCATCTAACCTCCCCCCCCCCCCCCCCGTGACAGGACCGCCGCTGTGCATTCGTGACATGTTTCCCAAAAAGCCCGGCGAGCGGCGAGTACAGTAGAAGAAGTCTCGAGGAAAACACACATAAATGTCTCCTTGAACACGTCCCAGTAATTTGGTGGCTTGAATATGATTATGCACTTTGCTGTCTGGGGAATTCAGATGAGGATATAAATATTGTGAGTGTAGGTTTTTCTAAAACTCAGGGGCTCAGATGGGACCTCAGTTCTGTCTCCAAACTTTTTATTACCATAACCGGTGATCCAACCTGACCTCCAAGCTGAAACCTTGTGTTTCCACACATCCCTCCCGGGGAGTGTAGAAAACACAACCTCGGATTGCAGGATCGTTGTAATCTAACGGGAGATACCAAGTAGTTACGAGGGGTGTAAGAGGGGAATCTTTGCATTCGATTCCAATTCTTTAGATTCAGAAACGATTTTTGATTCAAAACTATCACGATTCAAAATTGATTTTTGAATTAGTCCGTGCTTCAGGATCTACTCCAGTCCTCCATTGTAGAGCATTAAATTATATGATTTAAAATGTTTACAACAACAAACATAAAAATACACAAAGGCAAATCTAAGAACAAATATTACATTAATGCATGCTAAACTTCAACAAACTTTTAGTATAAAAAACATTATTATGAATCGATTAAGAATCTTAGAAAATACGAATAGTGATTTTTACATGAATGTTTTTTTTTTGCTCGCCCCTAAACTTTACCAACCTGATAGAAACCTCCATTCCTAAAAAGCTCAGTTTTCCCCTCCAGTCAGTGTCCGGTCTGTGGGTCCGATATGAATGAAACAAAGCGACATAATTAAATCAACAGTGTGTTTCCACTGTGTCCCGCCACTAATCCACTCCCAGCAGCTTTATTAAATCTCAGATACCCCTCGTCTTTACATTTAACCCAGCGGAGTAAAAAATTAGATTTTGCTGGAACAGCATTTTTCTTTTTTCCTTCATCTTATTTTTTCTCGTGTGGAGTAAGAAACAGAAACTTAAGCGAAACCAGTGCGGTGCTCCTTCTTCTGTGTAAATTTTGGATTAGCGATAAGCCGCGGCGCCACCTGCTGTTACTCCCAGCCACCAATCGTTGCAACTGTATCTCTTTGTATGGTTGAAACACTGTCAGACATTTCTCAGGTTGTCGGGGAAAGCTGACGTGAGCTGACGTGAGCTGTGGAAGTTTATCCCGTTATATGCCAAGTGGGTATAAATGTGTTCCTGACCCACTTTCCCAGGTTACTAGGTTCACGTAAAGAGATCATGTTCTGTGATGTTCGCATTATAGCACAGAACACACTAGAAAGTGATCTTAAAGGAACAAGTCTGGCATCTTTGTAACCACTAAAGGAAGTGACCATATTTGGGCTGTGGAGGAGCGACGGATGGATCTGGAGAGCAGCCTTACCTGATCTGGATCCATGTGGATTTTGGTGATGAAGCTGTTAACAAAGTTAGCCCCCTGAGCTAGAGAGAAGCAGGACCATTTTCTCATAGACTTCTATACAACCAGAGAGGAGTCACCCACTGGTGGCCAGTAGAGAGAAGCAGGACCATTTTCTCATAGACTTCTATACAACCAGAGAGGAGTCACCCCCTGGTGGCCAGCAGAGAGAAGCAGGACCATTTTCTCATAGACTTCTATACAACCAGAGAGGAGTCGCCCCCTTGTGGCCAGCAGAGAGAATGCAAGGTTTAAGGCAGTTCAGCCTTGGCTTCACTTCTCAGAACCGGAGGTGGCTTCCCGGATGTCAGCTGCTGTCTGTAGCATCCTATTGAACAGACAGATGTGAGACTGGAATCGATTTCCATCAAACACAAGAAGAAAGCGAAACAAGCTCACATCCCGAAACGTCAAAGAACTCCCTTTTTCTAATCCTTCTAATACTCCACTCCATGCTGTTCCACCACTTTGATGGCCGTCGGCCTCTCTGCTCCTCCACGCCGACATTAATACATGCACTGTGTTCTCCAGCTTTATGAGATAGCCCCTTTAACACCAAACACCATTCCTCTTCACCTGTTTAAAAATAGAAGATGACAGAAAACCGAACTTCACAGACGGAGACCAAACACTTTGATAAAGCGCATCCATTACTGATCGACTTAAAGGGAAAAAACAACGTGTAAAAGCAACAACCCGAGGCGTCCGTCCAATCAGCCGCCGCCGAGTCCGCCCTTCTCTCTCTTCATGTGTCTTTTAGTATTTCTGCTTCCATCTCTCACGCTCACATTCTACCAATACATGGGTTTTAGATATCTCAATGTCCACCGCTGACCTTTTTGAAGCGTTTCTGACCGGCTCGACCCTCCCGACGGCCTGTTGGAGGAGGAATGGGGAATTTACCAGCGCTCAATGAGGCCAAAGATGCTCAACAAGAGACGGATGGGAATTTCCCTCAGGGCTGCACACATCCTCTCGTCCTAATAGCTCGCAGATCTCACGAGTCACATTTTCAATCGCTCTCTGCTTTAGGATTAAATGACCGGAGTAATAAGTAAGGGGGGGGGGGGCATGTGGGTGGCTGAGAGAAAGGAGAAAGGCAGGGATGATTGCTCAATTTTTTTGTTGTTCTGGTGGAGGGAAAAGTCATTTCAAATTCTATCCCAGAAGCTCGGCAAAACACGGCTCGGCTCCTGGATCGCCAAGCACGTGCACGTGGGAGAGTGTGCACGTGGAATGTGAATGTGTATTGGGGGTTCACTTTGAAAAAAAAGGTTCTACCTGAAGATCGTCCCCGAGCTAACTGTAAGACATCTGGAGACCTCTCTCTCGCTCCTCACCGCCCTGTATTCTATTTTGTTCTCAGAGGTCAAAGGTCGGCTAAGTGAGCCGTGCGGCTATCAGAGCTGCACTTTAATAAGAGCTCTCCGTGTTTGGCTCTCGCCACGCAAGCACACGTAATGCGATCAATATTGATGAAACCTTCAGCTTCTGTTTGGATCTATCCGTGATCGGCCGAGACACACACACACACACACACACACACACACACACACACACACACACACACACACCAGAAGATCATTTTTCCAACTTAGATTGGTGAAATTGGGAGCTCTGCCTGGAGTTAATCCAACCGAGCTCTTCCACTCGGATGTATGCGTCACTGCTTCACAGCATATCTCACTAATTAAGGAGGAATCTCTTCTCTCTGCTCTTTTTTTTTTTTTTTTAAGTCACGATGGCAGAAGAAATGTATTCCCAGGGACAGATTCTGCCCACGATGCATTGCAAATCAAGAGCTTTCAAGTCTGTCGCACTCCTCCGTCCCCCAAAAGGGTTTCGGAGGGCGGTTTGTATTTCCGTGCTCGCCAGATTCAGACTGCTCGCCACGGCAGCGACGGAGAGGAAGCGTGGAGCTTTAATGAACAGGCGTTAGGAAAAGGTCAGATGTGGAGATTTAAAGCCGAGGATATGAAGTAGTTACCGTCTTGCTCTTCAGAGGAAGTGATGTGTACTGGATGTGGTCACGCAGCATTAACGAGCCGGACGGCTGAAGCTTCCCACCGCTGCAACGATCGGGTCGTCGGTTAATCTGCGATGATTTGACTCCTATAGAAGCCGTTTAATGCTGAGTAATGCAGACGGAACAGGGCGTAATTCCCCAAGGCAGCCAGCAGGCGGTGGTGAGTTCCTTTTCCCCCCTTCTTTCGGCGTATTAGGTTGTTGGTTTTATATATTTGAGGTCAAATCGTCATCTTATGGGTGTTTATTGATTTGATCGAGCGGTTTGGCTAAGATGCTAGCAGTAGCTTCCACTTGTTGTCATAGCAACGGCAAACATGTTTACTTCCTCTATGACCTCCATAATAAAGTAGCAAATCTGCTCGTTTTAAAGTTGCAAATCTGCTCGTTTTAAAGTAGCAAATTTGTGATTTTTTTTCTCCGACTATTGCCCTCCTGTCTCGAATCCGTTTTTTTTTTTTTATTATTCCGACAGTGATACGCCGTCGTGTTTATGAGCGCCCTCCTTTCTAGAAAAACAGTTCCAATTTACTTTCACACGTCTTCTGTCTGTGTTTCGGAGAGACTTTACAACACGGTTGGTTTTTCTTTCTTCTCTGTTGAAACGTTTTTCCAAACTTGAAAATAAAAGATGACGGGGAAATAATGCGAGAACAAAAACGCCATGAGATTGTTTTTCTACCGCAACTCAACCCTCAATCAACCTTCCTCTCTCTCTTTGAATCAATGTGATTAGAATTACTTCCCAGCAGGATAAATTGGGGAGCACGCTGCGTATGTCATTACCTCTGCTCGGCTAATGTGTCTGTAATCCACGTCGCCCTCCCTTCCCGACTCCACCGCTTCAACCTCAGCCCCCAAATTACAATTAGTTTCCACACAGGCCAAAGCTGCTGTATCCACGTGTATTAAAGCCTTGATTCATTCCAAACCCAGCCGGATGTTTGGAGCCTTGAGGCCTTAAAGTGCGTCTCGACCACATCCTTCTTTTAATAAAGTTTGTGGCTGGAAAAAGAGGAGGCGAGGCGGGAAAAAAAATAACAAAAAACTCGAGGGAAATCCTTCGAGAGCGGTATTGATTTGTTGGAAGATATTGGATACAAATTCTCCCAAAGTAGGAGGAATATTACTTCATGTCCAGCTGGCATTTTCATTTTGAGGTTATGAAAGTGAAAGTGCAAATATGGGGGCGATGTGGGAGGAGTTCGTGGATCACCATCAAAAAGTTATGTTATGATTTTCAATCAGGATTCATTCACAAATATTTGTTCACAAAACGTAAAGTGAAACCATGAGTTAGCATATTTGAATATCCTGAAAATATCGCAATTATCTTGGATAATCGTGACACGAAACTTTCTTATCTACCCACGTTTTTGCATTCTTTGAAGATGAGCAGTTATAAGAAATGCTCTGTGTGTATAAGTGGATGTTGAACATTGAAACTGTAAATATTTTATGTTTCTGTCTGAATCCGGCTGCAGAAGGTTTACGTGTGCCGCCTGCATTCTAATGTGAAAGCAAATATTGTGGTGATTAGTTTTTTATCTCTGCTGTTTCCTTGGAGGGGTGGGGGGGGTCCAAGTCATTAAGACGTCGGGGGGCGGATGCACGGCGACACCATAAGTCTTTCAGAGTGACAGATACACCACGGCTGTATTTAACGACCTGAGAGGAGGTGTGTGTGTGTGTGTGTGTGTGTGTGTGTGTGTGTGTGTGTGTGTGTGTGTGTGTGTGTGTGTGTGTGTGTGTGTGTGTGTGTGTGTGTCACCGGCGTCGGAACAAGACAGGTGAAGGGAGGACAAGCGAGTACTTCATGAAGCGTATTGTGTATCATTACCACGGTGACGCTGAAGGGAATCGTGCACAAGGAGCTCAGCAGGCTGTAAAATGAGCTGCTGCTGATTAGACTACAGAAACACATCATAACACACACACACACACACACACACTCATCAGCGGACCAACAAATGGACTTCTAACACAGCGTGTAATCCGCCACACACGCCTCTCACAGATTCAACAGGGATAATTGATTTCCCCGTAGCTTGAAGAGAGAGAGACAAGGTTTTTATTCTCCATGCATCCATTCTAGTGTAGGAACGTTTGCAGCCTTCATGCCTCCACAGTGAGATCCACCGTCAGACAGCAGCAGATGTGGTAGAGATGCCTTGCTGAAGGGCATGAAGGTTTGAGAGAGCATAATTCACTCAGCTGCTCATCTGGAGAATGAACTGCTGAACCCAAGAACCTGAAGTTGTCAAAGACTTTAATGATTTGTCCATTACTTTAGCGATATACTATCTATATAACGCTCAGTCAGCAGCCCTACACTCAGTGATGCATAGCGTCTTTTCAAAATAAACTTCTGTCTTCATGGGAAGTTTCAGCAGCAAAACCACTGAGTTTAGTTCTTTCTTTATTCCACGTCGTCAGTTGACCGTCTAATAACGACACACTCGCTTTACGTTGGAGTCAGAGTCGACTCCTCTCTGGATGTATAGAAGTCTATGAGAAAATGGTCCTACTTCTCTCTGCTGGCCACCAGGGGGCGACTCCTCTCTGATTGCATAGAAGTCTATGAGAAAATGGTCCTACTTCTCTCTGCTGGCCACCAGGGGGCGACTCCTCTCTGGTTGTATAGAAGTCTATGAGAAAATGGTCCTACTTCTCTCTGCTGGCCACCAGGGGGCGACTCCTCTCTGGTTGTATAGAAGTCTATGGGAAAATGGTCCTACTTCTCTCTGCTGGCCACCAGGGGGCGACTCCTCTCTGGTTATATAGAAGTCTATGAGAAAATGGTCCTACTTCTCTCTGCTGGCCACCAGGGGGCGACTCCTCTCTGGTTGTATAGAAGTCTATGAGAAAATGGTCCTACTTCTCTCTGCTGGCCACCAGGGGGCGACTCCTCTCTGGTTGTATAGAAGACTATGAGAAAATGGTCCTACTTCTCTCTGCTGGCCACCAGGGGGCGACTCCTCTCTGGTTGTATAGAAGTCTATGAGAAAATGGTCCTACTTCTCTCTGCTGGCCACCAGGGGGCGACTCCTCTCTGGTTGTATAGAAGTCTATGAGAAAATGGTCCTACTTCTCTCTTGATGTATTATCTCAGTAAACATTGTAAACATGAGTTTATGGTCTCAATCTCTAGTTTCAAGTCTTCTTCAATCCAGCATGATGTTCATTTAGTACATTATGGTCCATTTAGAGTCCACCAGACCAGAAAGCAGGGGATGCTTTAGGGGGCGGGGCTTACCTGCTGATTGACAGGTCGCTACCAATGCTAGTTAGCTACTAAGATGACTTTAACACTTCGCTGTAAAGTTGACCACTAACGGGGCGTACCCACCAAACGCGATGAACGCGATTGAAACGCGCGACAAATGAAATCGCGTCGCGCTAGACGCTCCAGTTTTGACGCCGGTCCAATATGCCAAAAAACGCCTCATCGCGGCATCGCGTCATCGCGTCGCGCGACAAGCCCGCCCAAACAACAAAATTTCTTCCGCCATTTCATTCTCTCGTCGATCATGGCTGAGATAACCACCATCGCTGCACTGTATCTACTCTGGAGAAGTTCCCAGCTTCGTCTGCGGGCTAGGCGCCGACGTCGGTTCTGGGTGCATGCTACCCTACGGAGGCGGCGTGAGCTCGGCGAGTTCCACCGTCTCCTGCAGGAGCTGCGCCTGGACGACGGCCGGTTCCAGCGGTACTTCAGGCTGACTGTTGCCCAGTTTGTTGCCGGCAAAAAGCGAGGGAACACCAGGACGTCCGTACGTCAGCACGTCGGTGACGATCTCAACGCTGATAGGCTGTCGCGGCGCGTCTTCACGCGAATTCGCCGCAAAAGTTCAATTATTTCAACTCGAGCGATGGCGCGATGAAGCGATGGCGCGATGAAGCGATGAAGCGATTTTTCGCGTCCATCGCGTCCATCGCGCCGCGCTATCGCGTCCATCGCGCCGCGCTATCGCGTCCATCGCGTCGCCCGGCGCGATGAAGCGTCTAATCGCGTCTTTGCATTGACTTTACATGTAATCTTGTCGCGCGATGAAGTTTCATCGCGTTTGGTGGGTACGCCCCGTAATGCCTTCCTCATTCCCTCCATAAATACCACATTTCCTCAAAGACATCACTGTAGCTTGATAAAGACATTTGAATGTAATGTTTGTTCGGAGGGACAGTTCAGCCTCTCACAGCTCCGACGTTGTAGGCGAGCGGCCGATTGAATTGTTCTAGAAGGCCGGTGACAACACGACTTGCTGAGGCGTCAGAGAGCAAGGTCGTGTGTGATGGATGGCGGTGGCCAGGGAGGAAGCAGGAAGCAGGAGCATGCTGATGAGTTCCCGCTGGGCAGCCGGCGTGGAGGCGATCCTGGAGGAAGTCCCGTCCCTGGAGGAGAAGCAGCTCTGCAAAGCTTTTAAGATAAAAACGACCGAATGCCTTAGAATGAGTACCTGATCAGTGTGTGTTTGTTCTTTGCCACAGAATGACAGAGTTCCTGAAACCTTTTGAGAGGGTGATTCAGCCGGAGGAGCTCTGGCTCTACAAGAATCCTCTGGTGGAGTCGGACCACATTCCCAAGAGGGTCATGTTCGTGAGTACCTGCTTCTTTTTATTCATGCATTCTTCTCGTTACACACTCCATTACCACTAAAGACTTGTTTTTCTTTTATTTGCGGGTCACTTGAAGTATCGGCTCGAGTCTTGGTAATGTTTGTGGTTCACAAGTCCTTCATTTAGGACCATCAATACCACCAAGCCTCTTCTTTCCACTGTGGAGTCCAGGTCTGGGCTCAGGGTCTGGACTCAGACTCTCTCTCTCTCTCTCTCTCTCTCTCTCTCTCTCTCTCTCTCTCTCTCAGAAGTGTGTGATGAAAGGTGAAATGTTAAGATTAATTTTTATTCGATGCAGCACGGAATGAAAGTCTTTTTTCTAAATGCAGAACGACCGGATCTCTTGGCAAACGTATTTTCCTTCAGTCCGCTGAGATTCAGCTCGTTCCATGTTGTTGTGAGTCATACGTTGTTTGGGAGACACTCGCGGATGTTCAAAGGGTGATTATGGTGAAATACGACACCCACGATGCCAAAACAAACTGCTGTGAAACCTGAGAATCCGACGTATTTCCCATCAAACGTCGACCTTCTAATGACATGGCATCTTTAATTATACTAACACAACTTCTGCTTATTTCGCCCAATGACAGCTGGGATCGGCTCCAGCCCCCCCGCGACCCTGAATACAGGATAAGCGGTAGACAATGGATGGATGGATGGATGGAACTTCTGCTTATTTGCTTTCTGGCCATGAAATGAATGAAAATCAGATACCAGTCTCACGTCTGTACAAAGGCATGAAGCTAGAGGCAATTAGCTTAGCTTAGCATAAAGACTGGAAGCAGGGGGAGGAGCTAGCCTTGCTCTGTCTGAACACTCTGTACGTCAATGAAACATTTACTCTTTTCCCAACAATCGAACATCTTTGTCAGTCCTACCCATTCAACTAAATCTGCTAAAATAAATCAATAAAATGAGTCGCCTTGGCTTCACCAATAATCAATATAGATGCGTTAAATCTTATGAATTCTTAATTATGACGTTTTAAGACACTCCTATTGAAAAATGTTCAAAATAACTGAGCAATGTTCAATTACTTTTTTTTTTCAGCATATTTTAAATAATCATTCCGTTGTCTGTTTATTTTTTCACCTTTCAGAAGAATACAGAGAGTCTCACTCGCATTAATGCATGTTTATTTCATGGATATAGAATTTTGGTTAAAAGTTACTGAATCGAATCGTTCTAAAATAAAATTGACCTTGGAAAGCTGTGCTGAGCGATATCTGTCATTTCATGCTGGAACTAAACTTCTCCTCACTGCATTCATAAAGAAACCGCTGGATGAATGTGGAGTTGCTGCATGTTGAGACTAGTGATAAAAGATTGTAGCAGATTTAGTGGATCGAGATAGAAGTACTCAGTATGTTGGTTGTGGTGAATTTATGTTATCAGGATCGCTGTCATGGTAGAGAAGTCAAAAAATAGAGCCTGATTTAAAGAAATACAGGATAAAAGACATTTAGTTATGCTGTATTTGTGCAGGGAGACTTAATGATCATTTTATTATATATTATATAGGTTTTTTTGTCTTATCTGTGACGCAATACAGATATTTGTGATTCCAGGATTTTAGTGTCGGGATAATATTGTGAATTATTTGGGATAATAGTGACATGAAATGCTTTACATTTCTCATCTTTACATCATTTGTTCTAACGAGCAGAAAATCCCTGACTCCTCCTCCGCCTCTGTCTGAACCCTATTATGTCTCATTTCCCTTTTCAGCATGCTTTATAAAAAGTCTTGACAGTTCACATTAACATCAATGTCTGCTGATGTTTGCTTGTGGCAGGCCACTAAATAATGAGCGTCCTCTTCTGGGGCCGAGACCCTGAACAGTCCAGCACCTTCAATGTCATCGTCTGACGGGAACCTCGAAGGAGCCGGAGAATTTATCCGTCCATTAAAAACCTCAAATCCAGTCCACGGACGTCAGCTACATCATGACTCACCTTCGTTAAGATATATCCTGAATTAAGCCTCCTGAGGCTCTCTCACTCACTCTCTCATTACGGGAATATTTTTAGTTCTTGCTGTTTATTATTGGACTCTCACGGGAGAACGTACCTGTAGTTCATGAAACAGCAGAAAACACACCTCAAATCAGTGCTCATCTTCCTGCTGCTCTCATTTACCTTGAGTTGTAACTCGCAGGGAAAACAAATAACGTTTCCAGAAAAGATATCTGGGATGCAGCGAAGTATTAAAGTGATTTGCACTGAGAGCTGGAGTCTCCCTGCAGAGCTGCGTCTGTGAGTCCTCCTGCAGGCAGAGCTAACTAGGTTACAGTTATTCACAAACCAAGAGGAGTATGACCTTTGAATTATAAATAGAAGAACATGATCCCAGTTAATAGAAAACAAGGGTTTCACAGTTAAACAAATGCACATTTTCATGTTCTACTCCAACAAAAAGACACTTTATTTGATGTCTGAATGTCGACCTGTCTCTTTAATCCCCTCCAAAGAAAAGCTCTGAAAACGGGATTTATTCCCGACGTCAGTGAACGTGTTCCAGAAATGTGAAGTAGATGAATGAAGAGGAGCTCTTTAATGGTTAAAAGACTGCTCATTTATCAGTTTGGCAAAACAAAATATTATGAGACCATAATGTGTTTCCATGGCAACGCGAACCCTCTTGTAAGTATCCTGCTGCTGCCTCATCTGCATACGACTCTTCACATCTTTGGTGAGCGTGTCGAGCTTCTGTAAGTACCGTAGAAAAACCACACGTTGGTGACTCACTGTGGTTCCCTCGCCGTGATGGAGTGATGGAGCCGCTGTGACTGAAAGGTCACATGATACTCAGGGTGCCGAGTTGCCACGGCGTTGTTGCTTTCATGCAACTTTTTTCCAGGAAACATTTAAAGGGAAACATGAATCTGGATTGAAAGTCGGTCATATATACGACGGCGTGTCTCGGCAACTGTAGGGAAAAAAAACACGGAGCCGAGAGAGGGGGGCAATATTCAGAGAAAAAAAGTTGCAAATTTGCTCCTTTATTACGATGCTAACAACCGGCTAGCTAAGCTTTCACTTCTCATAGTGGAAGTAAACACGTTGCTTGACCGGATGTTTGCCGTTGCTATGAAGTGAAAGCTACCGCCCCGATCAATAAACAACCATAAGGTGATGATTTGGCCAACAATAAGCATCAACATCATCACCCTAAGGACCTTAACGAGGTGTTGTCATACGTTGGGATGATTCATTACAAACATAAATGTACGTTCATGGGAAGTTAGCTAGCATAGATGCCGGTTGTTAGCATCGTAATAAAGTAGCAAATTTGCGACTTTATAATCTCAAAAAAGATTCAACGAAAAATGTTTATTTTTTTTATGCTGAATTCTCCATATCAGCCACTTGTTCTATCTATCACGCCATGCAGGAGCTTGTTCTTCTATGGTTCCTCCTCCTCCTCATCATCATCATCATCATCATCATCATCATCATCACAGGGTTCCTGTTGCTCTGAAATAACCAAAGTGATGCTGCTGCTCCTCGTTCAGCGTCTCTCAGCTGTTATAATATTTATTTCATCCACCCACAAAGCATCTGCTATTAATCAGAATGTTGATTTTAATGACACGACCAGCAGATATAAATGCTATATATATATATATATGTATAAGTATATGTATAGAAGTACAAACACTCCAGGCTATCTAGATGACAATATAAATTACAGTAAATCAGTAAGAGAGGTTGTTTATGGATATAATAAGAAACAGCAGCTGTTTGCCGGCTTTCTGGATAAAAACTTGAGTCACATTGAGGTGAAAATGTCGTTCAGGAATGAAGTTAGTTAGAGGTTTGATCAACTATTCTGAACACAGAAGGAACCGTCTCAGAGAGATTATTTTGAGATGTTTCCAGCTGTGTGTCGGAGCTCTTTGACGGCTCCTCGGCTCCTCGGGGAACGTTTATGGGATTAGAAGGAGGAGTCAAGGCGACGGGTATTTAACTAAATGAGACATCATCACCTCGGGGCCGTCAATTTATATTTATATCCAATTAAGTCTGATCTGTGTCTGTTTGATATATATATATATATATATATATAGATGCTTTTCTGGGCGGTTAAACAGATTAAAAATCAAACATCCAACATCCACTAAATGGAAGACATATTTTACGATCTAAATAGACATTTTAACCATTTAATTATGTTTCTATTAGGGCTCAAACTACTAAATCTAAAGTGTTTAAAGATGTTACAGTATTTGTCTGTGCCTGTTCCACGACGGCATGAATAAACATTTCTAACTCGGGTGGTTCCTGTTGGAGTCCTGAGTGGGATCACACGGCTGTACTGAGGAGCGGCAGCGTCTTATAATAAAGGAAATGACTCTCTGACTTGAGTTTTTACGACCTGTGTGTCTGCAGGCAGAGAAAGGTGTGATGAATGTGACTCTGATACCTCTCATCAGGCGATGTGCAGCACGTCACCACAACCGGACCAATGTGTGTGTTGTGTTTCTTCCTTGCAGGCGATCTCGTTCCTGACGCCTCTGGCCGTGATCTTCGTGGTGAAGATAATTCAGAGGACGGACAGGACGGAGCTGAAAGAGGCGTGTTTAGGTACGTGGAGCCACTTATTATATCTCTCCCCCCCTTCGTTCTACCTGGGAGCGTGAGCTTAATTGGTCACCTTGAACTACTTCATTGGGTTTAATGGTGCAGAGCTTCCCACTGTGTTCCAGTCTGCTGCCACACAAGTTCATCTTAATCACAGAGGAGTATTTACACGCATTTTAAATTTCATGCTGAATCTCACAGCATCTGGACTCCCTCCCCCCTCCTCCCCCCTCCTCCCCCCTCCTTCGCGGGGTCAGGAGGACGTCAGACAGTAAGGGAGTTGAGCCAATCAGAGAGACACATGGATGTGATGAAGAGAGAGCGGGTGGCCTCGATGCACCGGTGTACAGGTTCCAGGGCTCTGTGGGGTTTTAACGGGCCCATTACTGCCTGCAGGGAAGCACTTCCACGGGGCTTTATAGCCGCACAAATCAACATCCCTCAGAAGAACAAAGAACAAAACGGGAGCCCATTATTCCGACACCATCACGGCTTTGAATCAGCGTTACCTCTGGACCCCCGATGAGACATAAAAAAGCACGTTTCAAGGCTGCTTCTGCATATTTTTAACTACACACTGACTTATTTTTTCCCTCCCTAAAAAGTCACTATCTCTGTATTTCTGTTTTTAGTGAGTTTCTAACTCTGAAAACACAAATGGAAATACCAAACAAGTGGATTTGCAACACCAAACTTTTAGTTAATATGTTTTTGTAATATCTCTCATATCCGCTCCTTTATTCTTCCTGAGTGAAGAGAACACAGCGTTCCTGTTTCAGTCGTCTAATAACCTTTTATCATTCCTGCGGCTTAATTGTGCGATTATTCATCAGTCGATATAATGGAGCAATTTATTTATTTCATTTTGCAAGTTTGATTGTCTCTTCAAAAGGCTGCACTTCTCCCGTGATTATGTTTAATTCTGGTTACAAAGCGCCGTGTGATTCATCCTCGGTCGGTGAGACAATGAGAGGAAAAGCAGGAGTTTGGTGTTGGAGGGAAATTTAGCAAATTAGACGGAAGCAGTTTTCTCGAGGATGTCGCTTGAAATTGATTTTGACGTACGGATTTAGTTCCTCAACGGCGAATCAGATTAGTCGTGTTTATGATGTGGCCTTTGGCTCTGATTTACTGAGACTGTACCAACTGTGAGGAATCCTAATGCAGAACAGACCACTCTGGAAGGAGGGGTGTGAGCTTCAACGGCGGCCAATCACATCGGCTGCTCTCATCCCCTTTAAAAGTAACGGACTTGTTTTTTTTTTCTTTTTAAAATTACTATTTGAGGCACATTATTTTATTTATTTATTTTATTATCTTTTTATTTTTTTCTAAAATTTCTAAATGTATAGTAAGTTAATGTCAACACATTTATTTTGTGTTGTTTTCTATTTGAAATGACTATTTGAGGCACATTAAGCAGGTGCTGTAAATGTTGACACATGATATAGAAATGTAAATGTTTTTTTTTACTTTATTTCTTATGTTTACATTTTTTTAAATAAATTTTTTTTATTGTTTTGATTTTTTTCCGATTCAAACTAAATGTAGAATTTTTTTTTTCTCCAAAATTAGTGAATAAAGAGTATCAAAAAATCAAAGTAATGGACTAAACTGGAGGCACAACATCACAACATCGTACCACGTTAGCGAAGACGCTGCGAGGTCGGAGGTTCCTGCTTAACGAGTTCGCCGCTCCTCGTTTGGTGCTGGGAGCTGAACAAACAGGCGTTAAGTGCAAAACAAAAACTGGTGTTGCTGCTGTTGGCTTTCTGCCAGCAAAAAGAACAGCAAACTTCCCACGCCTGGATATATATATATATATATATATATATATATATATATATATATATGAGCCGGAGCAGTGGAAGACCTCCTCGTAGCGGGAGGAATGCAAATTTAATTTCCCGTTTTTCAGATGGAAATCGTCTCATTTCAGGCTTTTTGTTTGCCTGAATTAACGCGCCGTTAAATAACCTCGTGTTAAATAGTCTCCAGAAGGTCATCCGGCTTCAGCTCTGGAGACGTCGCGGTGCGTTCAGGTGACCTGTGGGATTAACCTGCGAGGGCTAACGATGAGCCCCGGCCGTTTGCCTCGCTGCTAATTAAATAAAACGTACGGTTAGAGTGCGATGCCGGTTGCCTGCCTGTCAAGCCGACAGCAATCCTCCTCCATTACCCTTCACCGAAGTTCAGCTGAGCAGTAATTACTTTACAGTTAGATCGGCTCTAAGGAGGCTCGGACGTTTCTCAGCTCCGTACGGATGTTTTTATCCTCGTTAAACATCTGATGATATCAAAAAGTGTTAGAATTAAACTTTAATTTCGGGGGACTACTTTTTTGCAAGCATTAACGGGCCCTTTGTTCATGCTACTTATTACGAAGCACCAGGCAGCAGTGAAGCCAAGGCTGAAGTGCCTTACACTTGCATTCTCCCTGCTGGCCATCAGGGGGCGACTCCTCTATATTATACATACAATAATATGAAATAATAACCTGGATAATCTTGTGCCATAGATATATGATCCAATTAATCCTTTACTTTTCAAGGTCATATTTAGCAAATGGCACCATTTTGAATTTAAAGTTACATTTGAATCACTTGCAAGGGCCGATTCTCCGTTAGAGGGGCCTCCAGTGCACCCGCTTTGGTCCAGAACCAGAGCTGATATATATCTCAACTATTATGGCACGACATTTGGAACGGACGATCACAGATGGATTAATAACTGGATCCCAGAACGTCTGCGGGTCAAAATGATACTTTATTAAATTCTCCGGTTAACGATCTGAAGTTTGCATTCGTGCCAAAACTCTAAACTGAGCTGCTGAAGCTCGGCTTGGTGGCTGAAGGTACGAGGTCTCACTGAGAGGGAAATGTCGTGATTCAGAGAAAGAATATGTATTTTTATATTTCTCTTTGTCAGCATTTGTTTTTAAAACCTGCTTTAATTCTGGAAGTCTTCAGATCCCGACGAGGGGAACGGGCTTCTTTCTTTATCCGTACATGACATCAGAGGAGTGGTCAACCTGTCGTCTGTATCTCCTGCAGCATGACACTGTCTGTCTGTCTGACTGTCTGACTGTCTCTCTCTCTCCTCCAGCCGTGTCTCTGGCTCTCGCCCTCAACGGAGTCTTCACCAACACCATGAAGCTGATCGTTGGACGGTACGCCGAACAAAGCCGAGCACTGCACCGCCTCACCGACGATCACATGTTGTAGATGTATTTATTCTTAACAATGGGATAGTATATATTAATGTACATTTACATGTAAATACATGAGATTATAGCCAGGCGGGTCATTTCCATCTCTAGTCGGCAGGTTGGTGTTCAACAACATTAAAAATCAAAAGACGAGAAACGAGACGATAAAAGAGTTTGGGTTTTGTATTCCAGGTTTGAGGTTTTGACCAAAAGCACTTTCCCTAAACGGTATTACACAGCTGCTCCGGTTGATCTCATTTAGTATCCATCCATCCATTGTCTACCGCTTTATCCTGACTTAAAATTGTCAGAATAGATTTCGTTGATGCCTTCGGCTCATTATTTAAAGACCTTGAGTGTGGAAGGATTGGAAATTGTCCCCGTGTATAACTCCTTAACTATGAAATCCCCAAAAAGTCTTTTAATTGTGCGTTTCGTTTAGAATTTGTTCGCAATTTGTTCGAAAAAGTCACAAATTTGTGACTTTTGCGACCAGAATTTATGCGAGCTAACTTTCCGTGAATGTACGCATTTATTTTTCAAAATTAATAATAAATAAATCAAATTAATCCATCACGTGTGACAACGCCTCGTTAAGGTCATTAGAGTGATGATGTTGATGCTTATTGTTGGTTTTATTTATATGAGGCATCTTATGGGTGTTTATTGATCGGGGTGTATATATATATATATATATATATATATATATATATATATATATATATATATATATATATATATATTTATTTTTTCCAGACCCAGGCCGGACTATTTCCAGCGGTGCTTCCCAGACGGACAGGTGAACGAGAAGATGGTTTGCACCGGACAGCTGGACGTCGTCATTGAGGGACGCAAGAGCTTTCCCAGCAGCCACTCCTCCTGTGAGTACCTGGGGGGGGGGTTCCTGCTGGTCTTCCTGCTGGTCTCCCTGCTGGTCTCCCTGCTGCGTGCAGACCGATGTGCAATCTAATTTTTTGGACCATACTGCTCTCCAGGCTGTTTCTCCCTCCAGCAGCAGCAGCGTGTTAAATAATTCACGTGTTTTCTGTTGTCCAGCAGATGAATGTTAAGTGTGTGTGGTCGTCGTGGGCGGCGACACACACACGCGTTGAATGCTTATTTGGAGCCTCAGACTTGTTAAGAAACCGCCTTTACTTTGATTAAAAGTGCGACTGGGAGGCTTTGAAGCTTCTTTTCCCTTTTAGAAAAATCCACAAACCTCCTGCTATCAATTATGCAAAATCAAAAAAGATATATCTTTATATCCTCCAGTGAGCTGCGACCAGATTGTTGCATGCTTTATATATCTATCTGTCGTTCGTTTTTGTTCCAAATCCTTATTACACTCTGGATTAACAAGCTAATTATGCAGCATTCATAATTACAGCACATACGGCAGGAATGTGTGAACACCCGACGAAGGATTTAAAAAAAGAGTAAAAAAAAAATCCCCTTGGCTTTCTTTACATTTTGTTTTCTAATTAAATGGAAGAAATACTCTTTGGGTGTTGGAGGGCGTGTGTGTGTGTGTGTGTGATTGTGTGTGTGCTTAATTGACACCCTGCTGTGAGTGTGACTACCTTCAACTACTCTTAAACAGGCTTCAGATCAAGTATGGGACGAAGTGGATGAATTAGTCAAACGCAGGATAAATTGGACCTCCTCCCTCCCCCCCCCCTCCCCCTCCCTCCCTCCCTCCTCCCTCCCTCCCTCCCCCCCACTCCCTCCCCCCGATAGCATCCTCCAGTGGTTTAACAATAAGGCGGCAAAGCTCGGCGATATTTCACGGCGTTGCTGTAATTTCACGTCTGATTCCGAACGCTGAAGTTGCGTCTCAGACACACCTGCTTTAAATAGAAGAGCTTTGAAGTGCTGGACGAGTCCCATTAGAAGAAGCACAGAGGGACCTCTCTCTCTCTCTAATAGCCTCATGTTGCTGCTCTGTGAGGAAGTGATTGAGGGAGGCGGGGACACGGGAGCATCCGTACACCGGCACGGCTAGAGAGCTGAGAAATCCAATTTCCTGTCCGTGCATATGTTACCCAGACGACTATGACAGTGGATCCGGTCCAGGGGGGGGCAGATAGCAGGAACGAATGCAGCCTTAATCAAAGCTAACGCGTACGAAGGTGCACAGGAAGCTGATCTGCATTCGGAGCTTCTCTCATGAACCGCTGGATACGATCTGCAGCGGTGAATAACAAACCAATCAATCACAATCAGCCAGAATAGGAATATAGAAATAAAGAAATAAGCAAGGAGCATTTACTGTGTTTCCGTAACGTGATTTGTTTTTCTTCGTACGAGGAATCGGAGGAGAAACGAACCGACTGCAGCGATATCCGCGTCTGTAAATCACGCCGGGCCCTGAAGCGCTCGCTGTAGGTTCATCCCCGTGTTCATCCCCCCGTGTGCACATCCAGCCCTCACATACGTTCATTAATATGCATTCCTCCCTGAAACATCCATCTGTGGATCTCCATATCGCTGCTCTCTCACCGACGCACGTCTACATGAAATAAAATCAAAGCTTTCAGACGTCCCATCCAATTACTTCACTGTCGGCTCACACGCGTGTGTGTGTGTGTGTGTGTGTACGCTTACTGACGGAGGAGCGCTCGGGGCCGTCGGCGGCGTCCGGTGAGGTTGATGAACGGCGTGTGTGGGAGATTATACGCCGCTAATAATGACTTCCTGTCGGCTTCGAGTGTTAAGGTGCGGAGGGGAGGGGGGGATTCGTAGCTCAAAGTGGTTAGTTAATACGTATTGCTACTGACGGGTCTCCCACGGGGGTCAAAAGGTCAAAACAGAAAGGGAGATGGGGAAATGGAACGGCTACTCTCGGTGATTGGCGTGGCAGTGTGTGTGTCGGTGGTTCAATGAGAGATAATTGGGGGGGGGGGGGGGGGGGGGGGGTTAACCACTGATATAACCACAAACATTAAACCTGGCAGAGGCCTTGACCAAAGCATGACTCCACTCTTTCACTCCTCCGCAGCCAAACGCTGTACTTTAGAGAGCTCTTATCTACTTTAAAACTTTATTGTCAAATCAAAGTTATTGTCATTTCTCATCAGCACCAGGATGTTTCCCTCCACTCCCAGAGTGGATCCTCCGGCTGCTCTACCTCTGCTGTTAGCCTTCACATGCATCTCCCAGAAGAAAAAGACTCTTTGTTTTCCCCGACACACAAATAAAGACTCCAAGGAAGTGGTGAAGCCCCTCGAAGCTTTGAAGCTTCTTTTCCCTTTTAGAAAAATCCACAAACCTCCTGCTATCAATTATGCAAAATCAAAAAAGATATATCTTTATATCCTCCAGTGAGCTGCGACCAGATTGTTGCATGCTTTATATATCTATCTGTCGTTCGTTTTTGTTCCAAATCCTTATTACACTCTGGATTAACAAGCTAATTATGCAGCATTCATAATTACAGCACATACGGCAGGAATGTGTGAACACCCGACGAAGGATTTAAAAAAAGAGTAAAAAAAAAATCCCCTTGGCTTTCTTTACATTTTGTTTTCTAATTAAATGGAAGAAATACTCTTTGGGTGTTGGAGGGCGTGTGTGTGTGTGTGTGTGATTGTGTGTGTGCTTAATTGACACCCTGCTGTGAGTGTGACTACCTTCAACTACTCTTAAACAGGCTTCAGATCAAGTATGGGACGAAGTGGATGAATTAGTCAAACGCAGGATAAATTGGACCTCCTCCCTCCCCCCCCCCCCTCCCCCTCCCTCCCTCCCTCCTCCCTCCCTCCCTCCCCCCCACCCCTCCCCCCGATAGCATCCTCCAGTGGTTTAACAATAAGGCGGCAAAGCTCGGCGATATTTCACGGCGTTGCTGTAATTTCACGTTCCGGTCTGATTCCGAACGCTGAAGTTGCGTCTCAGACACACCTGCTTTAAATAGAAGAGCTTTGAAGTGCTGGACGAGTCCCATTAGAAGAAGCACAGAGGGACCTCTCTCTCTCTCTAATAGCCTCATGTTGCTGCTCTGTGAGGAAGTGATTGAGGGAGGCGGGGGACACGGGAGCATCCGTACACCGGCACGGCTAGAGAGCTGAGAAATCCAATTTCCTGTCCGTGCATATGTTACCCAGACGACTATGACAGTGGATCCGGTCCAGGGGGGGGCAGATAGCAGGAACGAATGCAGCCTTAATCAAAGCTAACGCGTACGAAGGTGCACAGGAAGCTGATCTGCATTCGGAGCTTCTCTCATGAACCGCTGGATACGATCTGCAGCGGTGAATAACAAACCAATCAATCACAATCAGCCAGAATAGGAATATAGAAATAAGAAATAAGCAAGGAGCATTTACTGTGTTTCCGTAACGTGATTTGTTTTTCTTCGTACGAGGAATCGGAGGAGAAACGAACCGACTGCAGCGATATCCGCGTCTGTAAATCACGCCGGGCCCTGAAGCGCTCGCTGTAGGTTCATCCCCGTGTTCATCCCCCCGTGTGCACATCCAGCCCTCACATACGTTCATTAATATGCATTCCTCCCTGAAACATCCATCTGTGGATCTCCATATCGCTGCTCTCTCACCGACGCACGTCTACATGAAATAAAATCAAAGCTTTCAGACGTCCCATCCAATTACTTCACTGTCGGCTCACACGCGTGTGTGTGTGTGTGTGTGTGTGTACGCTTACTGACGGAGGAGCGCTCGGGGCCGTCGGCGGCGTCCGGTGAGGTTGATGAACGGCGTGTGTGGGAGATTATACGCCGCTAATAATGACTTCCTGTCGGCTTCGAGTGTTAAGGTGCGGAGGGGAGGGGGGGGGGGATTCGTAGCTCAAAGTGGTTAGTTAATACGTATTGCTACTGACGGGTCTCCCACGGGGGTCAAAAGGTCAAAACAGAAAGGGAGATGGGGAAATGGAACGGCTACTCTCGGTGATTGGCGTGGCAGTGTGTGTGTCGGTGGTTCAATGAGAGATAATTGGGGGGGGGGGGGGGGGGGGGGGGTTAACCACTGATATAACCACAAACATTAAACCTGGCAGAGGCCTTGACCAAAGCATGACTCCACTCTTTCACTCCTCCGCAGCCAAACGCTGTACTTTAGAGAGCTCTTATCTACTTTAAAACTTTATTGTCAAATCAAAGTTATTGTCATTTCTCATCAGCACCAGGATGTTTCCCTCCACTCCCAGAGTGGATCCTCCGGCTGCTCTACCTCTGCTGTTAGCCTTCACATGCATCTCCCAGAAGAAAAAGACTCTTTGTTTTCCCCGACACACAAATAAAGACTCCAAGGAAGTGGTGAAGCCCCTCGAAGCTTTGAAGCTTCTTTTCCCTTTTAGAAAAATCCACAAACCTCCTGCTATCAATTATGCAAAATCAAAAAAGATATATCTTTATATCCTCCAGTGAGCTGCGACCAGATTGTTGCATGCTTTATATATCTATCTGTCGTTCGTTTTTGTTCCAAATCCTTATTACACTCTGGATTAACAAGCTAATTATGCAGCATTCATAATTACAGCACATACGGCAGGAATGTGTGAACACCCGACGAAGGATTTAAAAAAAGAGTAAAAAAAAAATCCCCTTGGCTTTCTTTACATTTTGTTTTCTAATTAAATGGAAGAAATACTCTTTGGGTGTTGGAGGGCGTGTGTGTGTGTGTGTGTGATTGTGTGTGTGCTTAATTGACACCCTGCTGTGAGTGTGACTACCTTCAACTACTCTTAAACAGGCTTCAGATCAAGTATGGGACGAAGTGGATGAATTAGTCAAACGCAGGATAAATTGGACCTCCTCCCTCCCCCCCCCCCCTCCCCCTCCCTCCCTCCCTCCTCCCTCCCTCCCTCCCCCCCACTCCCTCCCCCCGATAGCATCCTCCAGTGGTTTAACAATAAGGCGGCAAAGCTCGGCGATATTTCACGGCGTTGCTGTAATTTCACGTTCCGGTCTGATTCCGAACGCTGAAGTTGCGTCTCAGACACACCTGCTTTAAATAGAAGAGCTTTGAAGTGCTGGACGAGTCCCATTAGAAGAAGCACAGAGGGACCTCTCTCTCTCTCTAATAGCCTCATGTTGCTGCTCTGTGAGGAAGTGATTGAGGGAGGCGGGGACACGGGAGCATCCGTACACCGGCACGGCTAGAGAGCTGAGAAATCCAATTTCCTGTCCGTGCATATGTTACCCAGACGACTATGACAGTGGATCCGGTCCAGGGGGGGGCAGATAGCAGGAACGAATGCAGCCTTAATCAAAGCTAACGCGTACGAAGGTGCACAGGAAGCTGATCTGCATTCGGAGCTTTGTGGGAGATTATACGCCGCTAATAATGACTTCCTGTCGGCTTCGAGTGTTAAGGTGCGGAGGGGAGGGGGGGATTCGTAGCTCAAAGTGGTTAGTTAATACGTATTGCTACTGACGGGTCTCCCACGGGGGTCAAAAGGTCAAAACAGAAAGGGAGATGGGGAAATGGAACGGCTACTCTCGGTGATTGGCGTGGCAGTGTGTGTGTCGGTGGTTCAATGAGAGATAATTGGGGGGGGGGGGGGGGTTAACCACTGATATAACCACAAACATTAAACCTGGCAGAGGCCTTGACCAAAGCATGACTCCACTCTTTCACTCCTCCGCAGCCAAACGCTGTACTTTAGAGAGCTCTTATCTACTTTAAAACTTTATTGTCAAATCAAAGTTATTGTCATTTCTCATCAGCACCAGGATGTTTCCCTCCACTCCCAGAGTGGATCCTCCGGCTGCTCTACCTCTGCTGTTAGCCTTCACATGCATCTCCCAGAAGAAAAAGACTCTTTGTTTTCCCCGACACACAAATAAAGACTCCAAGGAAGTGGTGAAGCCCCTCGAAGCTCCGCGTTCTGACAGATGTGTTTCATACCCAGTGTTACTCCCCTGTCTGTTGTTGTTGTTGTTTACATGCCGCTTTAATTTGCCTTCACAATAAACCTTACACACACAGGAACTACTGTCTTCCACCGTGTTTACACTAATCAGACGTTTTTTTTTGTAATTGCAGGCAGACTTTTGGTTCTTCTTCACTTCTTCACGTCCTCTGCTCTCTGTTAGAAGATGAAAAAACAAAAAATAAAGGGAAATGACACCGCACTGATCGCTCTCATTAGGCGTCTTTGTTTAGTCTCCGGGGAATAACTCGTCAAGGCTGTTTAGACGCACAAAGCGGATTCATTACCCAGATGTTGTTTTTTCTCTCCTTTTGTTTGGCCTCCTGTCTGTCCTCTGGCCTCTCCGACGCCTCCCGTTGCATCCTGGGAAGAATCCGTTGCTGGTTGTTGGGTTCGCCCGGTGTTCACCGTGTCAGCCTCCTCGCCGCGAACGCGTCGGCTTAGTTAATTATGCTAATTCTACGAGTGGAATTGTGCTTTTGTGCATGTGCGTGGGGACACGCTCGTGAATTATGCATCTCCCCCGGAGCGGTTTTTATTCTTTTTTATGAGTGTAATCCTCAAGATGTTGACTCACTGCGTCTGCAGACTTGTTTGTACACACTGCTGCGGTGAACCGCTTCTTCTCCTTATCAAACTTTTAAATAATTAAAATGCAATTTTGCTTTGGTTGAATTAAATCTCTTAATATCTGTATGAATAAAAACATAAGAGTTTAAATATTACCACACATTTTAAGAGCCTGAAACAACGACGTCTAACAAATAATAGCATAATAGCACCCGTCCAATGAAATTCTTTGTGTCCACAGAATGACAAACATTGTAAAATCTAATTAAAACAATAGGTAAATAGTACAAAAACAAAGTCATTTAAAAGGCAGCGTGTGACACATAAATTAAACAAGAATAAAAGAGCAATTATGCACTTGCAAACTGCAGGTATAAAATGTAGTCCCTGATTGTCCCTGATTGTCCCTGATTGTCCTCCTAACGGCTGTTAAGCAGTCTGATGGCAGTGGGGAAGAAAGGTTTCTTCAGTGTGGTGGTCCTGCATTGTACTAAACAAATATATGTTGTTATCTCTGCTTTATAAAGTACAGTAAGTCGCTGGATCGGCTTTAGAGAAGCTGTAAAACGGGAGAGCTGGTTCTGTGGAAATGTGATTTTCCTGGTGTAAAAGCTGCTGCGAGTCTCCGTCTCCCTCCAAATGAGTAATGTAATCGTCTTAGCAGTGGTCGGAGCTGTTGAAGGGAATGGTGTGAGCTGGCTGTGTGATCGGAGGCGTGGAGGACGAACCGTTGCTCTGAGGGATGTTGGGTTGACGAACTGCCGCCTGGAAACATGAAAGTAAACGTTGTTGTCCGTTAAACCCACTTTGTGGGTGGCGAAGATGCTGATGACTCTCAGCAGGACGGGGCTTATATATACCACAGGGTGTCAATTAACGTTTTTTGCATATTTAATTTCCATCCCCTGCTCTCAATAGGAGATTTAAGTGGCGGAGTGCTTTAGCGTGGTTAATCTGGCCCTCGGTGACTCCTGTCTCCGAAAAGGCTGTGAACTGCTGGCCCACTTTTAAAGCTGAAGCTATTAAAAAAAGGGAACCCGTTGGCCACGTTTATTCTTACTCACCTAAAAACCACCATATGGTTTCCAGTAAAGTTGAGGTTGTTTAAGCCACCCAAGGGGGTCCCTGTACAGGAGCCATTGGATTGAACAGCTGGAGCTGTTTTACACTATGTTAACAGTTTGATGGCGTTCAGAGACGGTTTGAACGTTCCAGGACTTTGGTCCAGAATTCTATTCAATTTTACTTTATTTATAAAGCCCCAAATCACAAATCACAGAAGGATGAATCCTCACCAGAGGATGGCCCGAGATCTCTTCAAGGAGCCGAAAGACCACGTCCAAAAGGGAGGTCTCCCCGACAGATGCCTCTATTGAAATCTGGCCTTTTCTAACCTAAAGTGGTGAAATCACCAAGAAACATATTTGCATAACACCTGCCCAGTCGCTTGTTTGTCCCGCCCTCAAACAAAGCTAGTAAGAGCTAAACAGGTGAGAGTAAAGAAGTGGAAACATCCGTTAAATGGAAGAAGAGTCGACAAACAAGTGACTTTAATACATTTTATCACGATTCCTCAGCAGTGAAACCTTCTGACAAACACCTCAGCACCTGTCGCACCCTCGCACCTGTCGCACCCTCGCACCTGTCGCACCTTGGCACCTGTCGCCCTCTGGCACCTGTCGCACTCGGGCACCTGTCGCACCTGGGCACCTGTTGCACCCTCGCACCTGTCACACCCTCACACCTGTCACACCCTCACACCTGTCGCACTCCGGCACCTGTCTCACCTGTCGCACTCCGGCACCTGTCTCACCCAGGCACCTGTCGCACCTGGGCACCTGTCCCACTCGGGCACCTGTCTCACCTGGGCACCTGTCGCACTCACCTGTGTGAGCTTATACCTGCTGGTGGGCGGCAGTGGACAAACGCCTTCTTCAATCACTTCCACGTTCCATGGTTTCTGTCCGAGAGGAGAGTTGATAATCTGAACGCTGTATTTCAAAGACACCTCCTTGTCTCCTCTCTCTCCTGCTAGTTGCCTTCTCCGGCCTCGGCTTCACCTCCTTCTCTCCTCTCTCTCCTGCTAGTTGCCTTCTCCGGCCTCGGCTTCACCTCCTTCTACCTGGCGGGGAAGCTGCAGTGTTTCACGGATCAGGGTCGCGGGCGTAGCTGGCGTCTGTGTGCCACCGTGCTGCCTCTCTACAGCGCCATGATGATCGCCTTGTCCCGGACCTGCGACTACAAACACCACTGGCAAGGTCCGCCTCACACACACACACACACACACACACACTCAAATGTGCTTTTCCCTGCATTAATCTGAATAATTGTGTCCTATTTTTGGTACATAGTTGTTAAATGTGCTTCTGTCAGCCTGTGAAGGATCGCGGTGTGATTCAATCACACCTGGCTCAAGGCGCCTTTGTAATTATTACACAGATAATTTAGAAAGCAAACTCTCGGGCTGGTGCTCGTTTCAAACTGCTGCATTGCTGTCATCACATTTTTAACTTAATCAGCATTGAAAGGCTAAAAAAAAAAAAAGCTTCCTTATCTGCTTTCTGTCTGCGGCGGTTTTGATTTCCTGAATAAAAGGCCTCCGATGACAGTGAGGTGGCATTTTAATCCAGCAGCCTGGGGAGAAAATTACAATCACAAGCTTTTTGAATGTTATCTGGAAGAAGTGGAAGGAAACTTGGGTGGTGCACAGAGGGAAGGAGACTCATACGTGGGCGGGGGTGAGAATCTGTGGTAATATGATGTCATACGGTGTTCATTAGTTTAAGGCAGCCTCTTCTAACAACCAGGATTTATTTGCATGGTGTGTAACCGTCCTCCTCCGTCTCCCCGGCAGACTGTGACTAAGAATCCACGGTGCGGCCCATTAAACCTTGCGGGGGGGCAATCTGCTCTCAGTGTAAACACAAGCTGGGAGCTTCCATTAGCTGGGCTGCTGGGCCACGCTCCATGGTTTCCAATACCCCCCCTCTTTTTGCACTGCGGAGGTGAGCTCCACCCTCGGGGGGGAAGAAGGCCTGGGCTCCCCATCACTGTCTCAATGAGGCCAACGCTGAAGCAAGTCACAGTCTATTACACTCCGCCGGCGGGAGTCGATGGGACGTTCACGGGGCACGCCGGAGCATCGGGCAGTTTATGAATGGTAGAAATCGATGTTGTATTATATCTCATTTCGCCCAGCGGGAGAAAATAAAAGGCGGGAGAGTGAGGAGAAAGATGATTCAGATATTATGGAATCCAGCCACCAGCTGGTCATGTCATCGTGATCTATACCTTACAATGTAGACGTTGATATTCAGCGTGGCGGCGTGTTATTATATGATGTATGGTAGCTTAAAGGGTTTCATATGAAGCTGTTCAGCGTAGATGATAAAATGACGGAGTCGGCTTGATCCGGAGGGCGGGTGGTGCCCCTTTCACTTTCACCTCCATCACGCTCCGAACCAGCCGAGTGACGGAACGCCGTCGGCATACAGCGACGCCCGATCGATGGAGCTCAATCTAAAAGCAGCCGTTGGTTTTTCTTCACCTTCACACTGGATTTAACTGTACATTAAAACAGGGGCGATCCTAGGATCTGACCTTTGGGGAACTATGAGGCGACCGAGTGGAATCCAGTTTTGACATTTCTTATACATTATACAAAGCATTTCCCAACAAGAATCTATGATTATCCATGATCTTTGTACAAGGTCCACGGACATACACTCGCCCGGCTAAATCAGTCATTTAATATCTTCCTAAACCTATGATGTATAACAGTTATGATTAGTTCATGTAAACTGAGGAGAAGATGAAGTTATGATGCATGAGAAATATAACATTGTGCCTCTTTTTTTGGGCTATTAAGGGCAGAAAGACTCCAATCGGAGGTAAGAGCTTCACGGAGGGAGGTTGTACTTCTCCGTCTCTAAAACCAAACGTTAGGATATTAGATTTCAGGACTAAACGATGGGAGTGTTTAGGCATTAAAATCAGTGTGTTTGTGTCTGCAGACGCCTTCGTCGGCGGAGTGATCGGTCTGCTCTTTGCGTACGTCTGCTATCGCCAGCACTACCCGCCCTTCCTGCACGCCGACTGCCACCTGCCTTACGCCAGTCTCGCCGCCGGCGCCGCCGCCCACGTGCCCTTGCACCCCCAGGACGACCCTCGGCCCACGGACAATGCCACCACCCTTCCCCTGGAGGGTTTGACCGAAGGGCCCGTATGACTAGTGGACATCACCGAGACGCCCCCCAACGCCCACGCCAAGCCGCCGCCGGGCCCGCCCTCGGCCCCGGTGACCGCCTGACACATTCCGGTGGACAACAACACACCCATCTCCACACCGTCTCGGTGACACCTACATCCTTTTGTGGTTATTTATTTGTAATTATTTATTTTTATATATCTGGCTCTTGCGCAGCGCTCTATATTTAGATGTGATGTATGAGCTATGAATATGGGACATCACCACTGAGAGGAAAACATGTTGAAAAACCTGAGGAAAACAAGTCGTGTTGATGGGGAAGGAAGGGAGATACAAAACAATGTTTTTGCTGGAATCGTTTGCGTAATAGGAAACGTGGTTGGCAGGTTTCGTTTCATGCTGGAATATATTTACTTTTGAGAATCGGGAGTGGGGGAGACCCAGAAATGTCACAGCAATCAAACCATGAAATTAAACCAGTTCCACTATTATATGTTACATGTAGAAGTCCAGTGACATTCTGTGTGTTTCTGTGAGATTGGAGCGTTTTATTGAGAAAACCACTGGTTCATGTCGAGGAAAGCATCCAATATGCATACAATATATTTCTATTATTCCATTCCTCCCCATCCTCTTGGAGCCCCTTCCTCCTCCTCCTCCTCCTCCTCCTCCTCCTCCTCCTCCTCGTCACTGTCAGACTTCATTTTTCACCAGCGCTGCATTTACCCCCCCTTCCCAGAGGGGGTTTTTGCTGGAGGACGTGAACCCCCCCGAGTGCTCATCTATAACAGACAGGTGGAAGTGTGTGTGGACTCCTCTGTGATCCTGCATTAATCCTCATTAAGGGAGGTCAGCCGCTGCTGCCGAAGGAGCACATTAAGGAGCGCAGGAGCATCGATGGCGAGCTTTCAGCTCACAAATAGATGTAGCATTCAGGAGACGACAGGGCGGCGATTTTTGATGTATTATTCATCCATAAATGTTCCATCATCTATTAATATTTCCAGCCTTAATTTAGGGACAACATGTGCAAAACAAACACTTTTCCTGTAATTAAACAAGATTTCTCCCAATCAGTGTGTTCTGTTCTAAAGGATGGGTCATTTTGTTGCCCTGGGTTGCTACGTCATGTTCACCATTGCTGTGACATTAATGGGATCCCAGCTTGACCTCTAACCCCCGACCACGTTACCTGCCGTAGGAATGATGATGACGAGCCAAACGTAGGAGGGGTATTTTTTTCTTTTTGTAATTTTACTATTTTGTCCAAATGATAGTCGAGCCCATTTGTACATTTGGTTCAAAAGACTTTATGTTCAAAGCAACAGATGAAACATTCAGCTGCCGTTTGCCTGAAAAGATGGGAGATTCTCTCTTTCAGAATTCTTTTAAGCATCATTTAATTTTTAATTCAGCAACTCGACCCATCGGCAGCTTCTCAAAACTGCACCTGCAGCTTTTTGTACAAGGCCTATCCCGCACGGATGATGCAATACAAAAAAAAAAAGAGAGAGAAAAAAGGTGCTGGACTCTGCACATCAGACTCCATGACGGGACCCGACGAGACTCCGAGAGTTGACCGGAGAGGAACTCGTTAACGTTCCTCGCCGGTTCCACGAGTCCTTCAGCGCCGACCTGAAGATGTGATGTGTTACGTCTGTAGACCTGGCAGCCTGATGTTTGTACCTTTGTCATTTAGTATTATCCTATTAGATGGTGCCGTGTATATATGGGGTTGAGAAGTCACGTCCGTAACAGTATTTCCCCGCTTTATCGACAAAAACGATTCAAGTTGTCTTCAAATCATTCCCCGGTTTGCTTTAACGCGGTGCTATAAGATTGTAGCAGTAGGTTTTTTCCAAATGGGTGAAATCTGTCTTTTTTTAAATGAAAGTCCAATAATTTTCTACAGAGACAGAAAAAAGGGTATATTATATTTATTTTCCGCATCTTCTTCTGTCATCTCACCTTCCCAAGGACGACTGAAGGGATCAAAGTAATACAAAAAAAAAGAAATATTATTATCAGTTATAATGAATAGGTGTCTTTGTTCATGGCATGCCAGTTCCATTTGTGAGAAAAAAAGAAAGTTTTCTATGAATACGCATGTCCTGCCTTGAGAACTCTTTGAGCTGTGTTTTTTCGCTGTTTCTATACTTTATGTACAATAAAGGTGTGAAATGTGTCCATGCAGAAAAACAAAGACAATTCAAGGTTCGGGGTTGTTTACACGAGGAGAAAAAAAAAAAAGTCAGACGTAGGTAGAACTACTTCATTCCTTATTATATGCAAATATGAACAATGTGACTTTATGCATCCACAGCTGTCTGAATGATTCCGACTTTCAGTTCCATGAATTAACGCTTCGACGGCCTGCCGTCCGACTGCTGCCGAGGCAGTCGAGTGTTTGCGCGTGAGTGTAACTCTGTACTAAGTGTGTGTCGTGCTTTACTGAATCGGTTGTGTTGCACTTTGTTTGGAGAGTTTCCAATAAACGTGTGTATGCTAAACACTTCCTGTTGCCTTTCATATCACGTTTGTCCTGATGGTCGCTAATTTGTAGTTGACGTGTACTTTAGAAGCTAACTCTTCATGCTCGAGGTGGCGATGTATCTCACCGGGCCGTTTTGCTACAAAGCCAAAACTTGAAGCCAATCCTGAAGTGCCTTAAACGTGCATTATCTCTGCTGGCCACCAGGGGGCGACTCCTCTGATTGCAAAAAGAAGTCTGAATGCATGGAAGTCTGGGAAAATGAGCCTACAATCCAGCTTGATGTCCATTTAGTACATTATGGTCCATTTAGAGTCCACAAGACCAGAAAGCAGGGGATGCTTTAGGGGGCGGGGCTTACCTGCTGATTGACAGGTTGCTACCATGCTACCAATGCTAGTTAGCTACTAAGATGGCGTTAACACTTGGCTATAAAGTTAACCCTGAAATATGAAGCCAACTTTGTTAGATCCGGATCCAGTAAGGGTGCCGCTCTGTCGCTTGAGTTTGTCAGATCCACCCGTCGCTCCTCCGCAGTCCAAATATGGTCACTTCCTTCACTGGTTGCATTGCAAATTTAAGATGGTGATGGACAAAATGCTAAATTTAAGGCACCAAAATTGTCCACAAACTATGACTACCTCCACCTCTTATATAAAATCTATGGTCCAGCTTCAATCTCCAACCTTGTTGACCCTCTGGTTTTGCATGTAACGCCATCTTAAAGGCAGGTTTTTAGCCCCGCCCCCTCTTTGTCAACCAGTCAAGTAATTGCTCGTTTTGGTCTTGTGTGGATTTCTTTAGTCTACTAGTAAATATATGAAAAACTTCTCTGCTAAATACAAGATTTAAGGCGGTGCATTTGTGTGAAAATGATCATGTTCCATAATGCATTACGTTTGAAACTCCGGGTGATATCCTACAGTCCGACATAAATTCAGTAATTCAGTTATTATTTCTTTTTTATGAAGGCTTGAAAATTGAATCCCTGAATGCTTAACCCCCACGGCCTCATCACTCCTGCCGAAACAGCGCGTGGCCGATCGATAGCGTTCCTCTGAGAGGACTGTCCACAGAAACAGTGTGATGTCTGGGAACGACCCATCCAATCAGACCCAGGAATGCTGCAGCAGCCACTTCTGAAACACTCGGCCTCGCCGTCCTCCAGTGTCCCCGTTTCACCCCACAAAAACTACTCGTTCTTCTAGATAATCGTCCGGATGTCTTTTGTGCATCTAGCAAATATTGCCTACTTTATTTGGAGCCGACAGTAAATTGCTCAAATGGCATAATGCTTCCTGAGAGTCTTGAGCTGCGGCTCTGTGCAGATATTACAGTTTCAAGGCACATTGAGCACTCACACACCAGCAAAACACCCACGTAGCAGCAATTACACAGACAGCCATTGTGTCTGCTGAGCAACACTCACATCCAAACCTTCACGTGAGATTATGTGCTCCGTTTGGTAAATTGTGCAACAAAAAAAAACCGTTTTTCAGAGAAGACTAACGGTGGCAATAAAGGGCGGAATGTTACTTACACATTTGTTTGAGATGGGTTCTCTTTAAGTGAAGGATGCAAGTTCGATTGGAAGGAAAGTACGTCATCCGTATTGTTTTCCCGTCAAGGTCGGCTCTCTCTCGCCTATGGATGAGCAACTAATATCACTTAACATTGCCATACCCTTGGAAAGGATGCAGATGCACTCAACGGGGAGTTTAAGATTTCATGAACCTGCGGATACATATCTTAGCTGACACCACGAGGAAAACGGGGGTCGGGAACAAGGAAATTAGATTTTTTGGGGGGGAAATGCTGAGAGAAATCACGGCCGCTGAAGCATTTAAAATATTTATATTGTAAATATTCAGCAACCTTTAGACTCATTTTGGAGTTAAGGAAGTTTTTAGTTGTTGCTGAAAGTTTCCCCCACTGCAGTACGAGCTAATTTAGAGAAAGTAAGTAAGGATTGCATTGCAAAATAAGCTTTAAATAATGAATATTTTCTTTTTCTCCCCGACTACTCTAATCGGGCGTCGCTCTTTTGACGAGATGTGACACGTCTGAATAATAAATGGATCTGGGTTTCTGGAGAATGTGGCAAATAAAAGAGAGTCATCAGATTGGCTCATAATTAATGGATCAGCTAGAATGTGAGCCTCGTCTGTTAGAATGTTAGAAGTCTGTTCCTTCGAGTTGTAACTTCATATTGGAGAAGAAAAAAAGTTGCTGAGCAAGCCGGGCCTCCCGAGAAGTTAACAGTTATAGATAAAATTCATCCATTCACCTACCTATCATCCATCCATCCATCCATCCATTCATCCATCCATCCATCCATCCATCCATCCACCCATCCATCCATCCATCCCTCCATCCACCCTCCATCCACCCATCCATCCATCCATCCATCCATCCATCCCTCCATCCATCCATTCATCCATCCATCCATCCATCCATCCCTCCATCCATCCATCCCTCCCTCCCTTCCTCCATCCACCATCCATCCATCCATCCATCCACCCACCCATCCATCCCTCCATCCCTCTATCCATCCATCCCTCCATCCACCATCCATCCATCCACCCATCCACCATCCATCCATTCATCCATCCATCCATCCATCCATCCCTCCATCCACCCATCCATCCATCCATCCCTCCATCCACCCTCCATCCACCCATCCATCCATCCCTCCATCCATCCCTCCCTCCCTCCCTTCCTCCATCCACCATCCATCCATCCATCCATCCATCCATCCACCCACCCATCCATCCCTCCATCCCTCTATCCATCCATCCCTCCATCCACCATCCATCCATCCATCCATCCATCCATCCATCCCTCCATCCACCATCCATCCATCCACCCATCCACCATCCATCCATCCATCCATCCATCCATCCATCCATCCATCCACCCATCTACCCACCCATCCATCCATCCATCCGTCAGTCCGTCCATCCATCCATCCATCCATCCTGAGGTGGTCCAGGTCTGCAGCTTTATGCCTTGGCAGCATTAAGAAACTGTTATGTATCATTTTCAGTATCACTTGAGTTGAAAGCTCTTCCTGTCCTGTTTCCCCATCGTTATAAAACTACAGTAGCATCACAAATAGACGTGAATTAGAGCCAAAGTAGGATGCTAACGTTAATAATAGATCAATAGCTGAACAGACAGCTGTGTACCTCTGTAGGCTCCTGAGGGCTTTGTGCTATATCGCACTCACGTCTGCCTCATTAACACACAAACCACAATTCTGTCAAAATGCACCATTCAGTACAAACCCTGCAGGTATAGAGGGGTCCTTAAAATCCTCAGTCTGGTTTGGCTCCCTCTCAAACCGCTCGGAGCAGCCTAATCAGTATCCAGCTGTAATTATAGAATTCAGAAATGTGGCATACAAGTTAACAAGCAACAAACACGTTTGACGGGAACGGAATTCGTTTTTTACTCAAAAGGGAAATCTTGTCAATTACTTATGAGTTTGGGAAACCAACTCATATTATGCAATACCCGAGAATCCTTCCTCATGCCTCCTCAGCATCGGCTGCTTTGATTGGTCGACTCGCATCCAAGGAAATAGCAACTTCCAAATGTCAGTCAACGTCCATTTTGTTTATGCCTCGAAGTTCAAACTTTCTCTTAGTTTGCTTCACATTGAAGGCTATAAGTGAAATGAAGAGTTTTCACCGTATAGAAATCGACGGAAATAAAATCGGCGTCTCCATTTTTACGGTGACATCACACAGCTAGTTAGCTACGTAGCTTGTCCTCATCCGTAATGGTGGGGAGTGAGGAGGAGGGGCTGTGGCCTGTAACCAGCGTAGCACCAAAGCATGGCGGAATTAGTTGTTGTTGTTACATTAGACTCGTTAGCTCTGGTTACATGCTTTTTGATGTCACCACTGCTTGTTTTATTTTGTTCGGGCAAAAATGAGAGTTAGCATAGAAGTTAGCATTGAAGTTAGCGTTGAAGTTAGCGTTGATTTGAATGGGAACGCCCGTTCTACTCCCATTCTATTTCTATGGTAGCCACTAAAAAAAAGGGAGCTAAAACACTTACAATAATGTCTTTTAACATCCATTATCTGTAAGGAAGGTCGGTTAAGTGGTGTTTATTCTATTTTGTTTAACCTTTGTTCATAGAGGTAATCTTATTCTGTATTTATTCTACTCCACGCTCATTATGCTCATTCTCTGCTCCCGAACAAAGAGCCAAGGTAAGATCTGAACAAAAGCTTGCATAACTCCCTACTAAAAACCCTGATCTGTGCCCCCCCCCCCCCCCCCCCCATTCTTTGACGTCGCTATTCGTTGCTTAAAGTGCTCGAACCCGACGTCAAAAGGAAAACACGCTTTGATTCTGCTGTTCCCTCTTGCTTCCACGTTGCCTCCTCTCTGTCTGCCGAGCTCCCTCCGCATTCTGTTGTTGACTTTCCTCCCACGTTTCCTCCGGCGGGAGCAGACGTGCACGTTAATGTGATATCAGTGGATGAACTTTTCATGTGAAATTACCACGAAAATGTTATTAAAAAAAAAAGTTGAAATCAGAGCTGCTGTGAGTTCAGACGTTTCCTCTAACAACGCTGCCATATTCCCCCGTTGAACCGGCCGGCTCAGGCTCAGTCTGGGTGGCATATATATATATATATATATATATATATATATATATATATATATATATATATTCTCACAGCCGTTATATTGAAGGTGAAGAGAGAGAAGTGACACAGAGTGAACAAGTCTGCTCCGTCAGCACTGCTCAACTATAATTTGCCATTTCTAACCTTTTCACAAAACCTTTTGCAGAGACTTTTGCAGCTTTTACAAAGTTGCATGGTCCAGGTCTTGGTAATCTCTGCACGCTTTATCGTAGGCAACTGGACCATGTTTTTGTTTGCTTCCGCCTGAAGCCATATCGTAGAAAAAGAAAACTCACCTAAACTTGCTGAAAAAAAAAAACATTTCTCATACAGCGAGCTGGGGGTTAAAATGAGTTTTACACTCGTGGACAGGAAGCTTCCTCTACATGTCAGCGTGCACGTGGGCTGTTCCAGAAGAGGAGTCTTCAAAAAATAGACTAAATCAATAAACATAATCTCCGCGGCAACACTGTGATGCACAACCACAGCGAGACAAGCTTTCCTGGAGGAGAGCTAAAGGATTACACAAGTTATCTGCTCTTCACCAGGTAGCAGCCACAGGTACTGACCTAGTTATATGCACTTTTTAAGAGTGGCTGAGCCTGCTGGGAGCACTGCTCGTTTCTTATTGGCTGCTTATATTCATATATATTTATATAGCTGGAAATGTTATTGTCTTTGTTTAATCAAAATAAAATGTAGATAATCTTATCTTCGACATACAACAAAATATTTCCCAGGATGTCCTGGATAAGGACATGCAAACATACTGAAATACTTTAGAGGTTAATGGAAATGAAACATCCGCTCTCTTCCTTTAGATATAGAGACACCGTGAAGATCTCTCTCTTTTTTAAACAGAGCGGGAGATTTATTGAAGTTGCTCCGAAAAAATGGAGCAAGAGGAAAAGTTTTTCAATTTCCCAGGAATTTAATCCTCTTGGGTTTAAAAGAAATAAAATAAAAAAATCTGTATTCAAAGTTCTGTGAAATATCTAAAAGAGATTTGAGTCGACTGTGTTTTGAAAAAAAACACAGAAACTTTGGATTGAAAAGTGGGCCTTCACCTGCTCATCCTGTTGGTTTGTCAAAATATATCCAAAAATAGAAAATACATGAATATTTATTCATAATGTAACGTACATTTTATTGTCCTTGTTAATGCTTTTTGTCTATCAAGGCCACCATATTCTGTTTTTTAAAGGACGATTGTAATGTTGATTCATGGTGATAGATAGTGATAGTGAATATAAAGAAACTGTCTATTTCCCAGGAGTCTCTCTGTTTCCAGTCCTGATCACCTGATTGCCTCCACACCTGACACTCATCAGTATTTAAACCCTGGCTCTCCGTCCAGACTGGAGCTCCTGTTTGGCCTCCCTTTTCTGTATCCTGGGCTCCAACTTATTTCCTCGTGTCTTTTCTCCAGAGTGGATTCTTGTTTCGGTGCCTGGATCGTTGCCTCCACACCTGCCTGCTCAGCTCAGCTCTTCCCCCCCCAGGACTCCTCACCTACCGCCCCCCGACTCCCCTATCGGCTCCGTTCCTATCCGTCCTTCCCACATCTCTAAAATGTGAGTGTTTCCCTGTAGCACATAAGCATGCTCACTCTGCCTTCCATCAAATTGGTCAGACACACATTAAACCAATACAGGGCTCGAGCATGTGTTTGTTTATAATATGACAATATTGATCTGAGTGCACAAAATTCCCATTCAGGTCACACTGACTGAGTTTTCTCCGTATAGCATTAATACAATGTAATGATTTTGGACATTTCGTGCTGAAGGGTGAAATGATTGATTGAACAGCATGTTTGGAGTCGTATAATACATTCTCTCTGTTCCTGCCCCCCCCTTTTTCAGGAATCACACAGCAACATTTTTTCCTGAGAAAATGATCCGCACTTTTGGAAACGTCCACTCTGCGAGCGCTGAAGGCGTATGTCAGGACGACGTACCTGCCAACGTGGTAGCAAACTCAGCCCACGGCACTAAATTGTAAGTTATGAGTCTCTCGGTGGGGAAGGAAACGATAAGAGGTAACGTTTATCAGCCGTAGCCACACGGCTGGCAACTTTACACGCTGATCAGTGAGGCAGCAGCTCACTTATTTCCAGAATAGATCATTCAGGAGTCATTTTTATGGGCGTGATCTCTTCCCCAGATCAGTTTCTTCAGAGTAAAAGTTAAATCAACACCAGAGCGATGTGGACTTATCTGCTATACATGCAGAGGGATGAAGGCGCCCCAGAGAGGAGGAGGAGGAGGAGGAGGGGTTTTATATTCCAGCTCCACCACCCTCTCCATCTAAGCACTATACGACTGATGACTCAGCTCTCCCATTCTGTTTGTGGTCCGCTGTCGAGTAAATATGAAACACTACGGTTGATTTTCACTATGATGTGATGTCTTCTGAAATCCCCGACGTGCTCCAGCAGAACTGTGTGCATCGGAGAATAGAAAAGAGCTGAGGTGAGCGGGAGAAAAGTGCAGCAACGTGGAACAAATATATAGAATATAAATATTTCACGATAACTGAGCGTTGTGGACCAACATGCAGTCGGCTGGGAGACCCAAGTCTCATAAAGGCAATCCCATCTGACACCTATAGTGATCAATAATTAAAATCATAGAAGATAGTAGACCTGGATGTAGGATTTATCTCTGTTACATTCAGTGCATCAGCCGAGGCAAAGCCTGCGGTTATTTGTATTTGCTGCATGCACCGTGGGGATAAATATCACCCTCCCAATATCGGCTCAAAATGAAAGAATTGTATTTCAATGTTATATGATTGCTGTACTACTTTGAGTTGCTGTTTACAGTGGAGTTGAAGTTCTTAAAACAATATTCCCACATTCCCGTTTGTACAAAATGTCTTCATGAATTTTGGGACAAAATCTGCCGTCCTCGCCTGGATTTACAATTGATTATGACATCATCAGAGTGCAAATGGAAATAACACTCTCCCCAAAACACACAGGTGCACATCTGTAATTTAGTCTTTTCCAGCTGAATGACTGAAGGATGAATCCCGGTCTGAAAAGTAAAACCAATTCTGAAGTGCCTTAAACTTGCATTCTCTCTGCCAGCCATCAGGGGGCGATACCTCTGGTTGCAAAAAGAAGTCTGATTGTATAGACATTGCAATCGACAGGTGGCTACCATGGCGTCACTACTGCGTTCTCGCTACTGCCGCTACTGTTACTACCGTCGCTACCACGCTACCAATGATAGTTAGCTACTAAGATGACTTTAACACTTAGCTGTAAAGTTGACCTCTAATTATGAAGCTAACTTTGTTAGCAGCTTCACACTAGAAGTCAGATGGATCTAGATCCAGTAAGGGTGTGTGTGCTTGTGTTTAACAGATCCACCTGTAGCAAATATGGTCACTTTCTTCACTGGTTGCAAAAACCCAAGAAGCCAACAGGAGGCTTCAAAGCCGTAGTCCACAAAACAACATGTACATCCACTTCTTACGTACTTCTAGTACTTCTAATCTACTACAGTCTATAGACTTAAAGTCTTTGGATCACATGCCAGTCTGCCAGTGGACGGGAAGCTACAAAGAATAACCTGTTTGTCGTGAGTAGCACCACCTGCCTCTTAAAAGCAGAGAGACATCCATCATCCTGGGTTAACAGCGTTATGTGCCTGCTGGTATCTCTGCTCGACAGCATCCTGCTTATGTGTCAAACAAACAAGATGCTTCAGTGTCAGTGTCACCCCCCCCCAAATCGCCTTCCTACACCTTTATCCTAACAGCAAGCCAGCGTCCAGCCATCTGTTCCTATGTGCACTTCTGTTATTTCATGTAAACTACCGGGCTCTCCAGATGTAACCATGTACCTCCCTTTTTAATCGGTTTGTATATTTACTGGAAATAACAAACGGCAACCAGTAGAAAGCTTTCAGCTCACTGGCGCTGCAGCTGCTGCCTCGTTGAGGCTTTTTCTAGTGAAATGAGGCAACATCGTAGATAAATCCTCGTTTCTATTCAACCAGTCAGCCACTCCTCGTCCTCGATGCATCAATAAATAGAAAGAAGGCGTCCGAAAAGCTTGGTCCAGAAGGGCACGTCTGCTCATGGCCATATGATACCACTCTGTGAGCTAAGCTTCACATAAAGAATAGGAACAGGGGGGAAAGCTAGCAAGAGAGATAGCTAGCTCATCCACCAATGCATAGGAATGATGGTGTGCTTGTATATGGGCATATAGGGCAGAGTGATTTCACCACTGTTTGGATGCTAACTTAAACAGCTTCTTCTTAAGTAGCTTGATATTTAGCAGACAGAAGCTAGTTAGCTTAGCATAAAGACTAGGAGCAGCAGGTAGCTAAAGTTAAGAAAAATATGTGTATTTCCCCCAAATTCTCAAACTATTCCTTTTAAAAAAAGTTCTCCAAATCATTCACAGGTTTGATATCATACATGCAGTGGTGTCTTAGCGATGTCATTTTAAAAACACAGCACGTCGCCGCCTCCTACAGCTGGTGAAATAACCTTCACTGTCAGACTTCATCTGTGTGCTTACGCGGCTTTGCAACGAGACTTTGGGAATGTAGAAAAGGTTTTTAAAACGTTCTGCCACTGAATGCAACATATTGTTGGCCGGGTGCTTTGATGGAGATGGAAAAACTCCCACAGCGGCGCAAAACAAATGCATCTTTAACAGGAAACAAATGCATCTTTAACAGGGAACAAATGCATCTTTAACACAACGAGTGATTTGTTTCACACACAAGCAACGACCAGTCCTTGGAGTGATGCTGCTGCAGCTTCTCACACCAAATCCCTCAGATTCCTGCTCCCTCAGACACGTGGAGGTCATTCCACACTCCTGCATCCTCAAGTGACTCGACATTTCTTATGCGATAAAAAACAAAATGTGCAGGACGAGGTGGTCGACCTTGGCAAGGGTTGAGCTGAGAGGTTAAAAACGGTTTAATGGTCCTCACTCACGCCTAGAAAGCACCTTAAAAAAGAGATTTCTTTCTTGTTGTACTATATCAATAATTGATACGCTACAAAGCTTCATCTAGCCCAAGGCACTAAAAAAGAAATATATAAATATATAAATATATAAATATACATCCCTGAAAGAACAGTGGTCGGTTTTAAGGCTCCACCGCCGCGAGGATCCCCGAAGCATTCTCTGTCACTCTGGAAACATCGCTCTTTACCGGTGGAAACAACCCGAGAGATGCACCTAACGATGAACGAGATGGTTTGTTTTCCAGCTGTTGATGTTTATACCTTTTAGCACAAAGATAAGAGCAGATATTGATTTGATGTATATGTTAAGAGCAGCAGTAAAAACTGCACATCAGCTCTAAACGGCAGAGTGGGATTTCATCCTTCCCTGCCGTCCTTATTTATTCATTTCATCTGTTTCATTAGCTTTCGGCCCCTTCGCCTGCTCCAGTTGATGAATCAAGATGACGGAGGCCGAGTTTTCTCCGAATGTTTGGCGATATCTTCAAAGAAACGTTTTAGGAAACAGCTTCTGTAGATGTTAAAACGTATGTCTTTTTATGTACGGGAGAACCAGGCATCAACTTGGTTTTGTATCTGAACTGATCTTCATGAAATCTCTAATAGACTCGGTTTTATTAATTGTACAAACACAGATTCACGCAGACTTTCCAGCAGTCCTCCGGCCCTCTGAAGTGGAGATGATGTGTGAATCTGGGGCATCAAACTGACTGATGTTCAGCGCTGATGGGCCGCCGCTACGCCGCCAAACACACGAGGAGGAGGAGGAGCAGGAGGAGCAGGAGCTGGAGGAGGAGGCTGCAGCCGGCCTGAATACGGTTCTCCATCCAGGGACGCTTTGACGATGCTGCTGCTGTCATCTCCTCCGGTAAACACTTTGTTTGCCCCGTGTTGCCGTCTGATAGAAATTCAACATCGTGGCGTGTGTGTTGGTAGATAAGGCTCTGAGACAGAGCCACTCGCCTGGCTGCTTTCAGGAGCTCGTGAAAGGACAATAGTCAGCAGCATGCAGGATTTCATCTTCTGCCTGCTCAGCGTTTTTTTACCACCGAGTAAAACAACACAGTAAAGTTCTGGGCTGTAAATCCAAAAAACCAATGAGGTGGAACACACTCAAAGCTTGGAGTTGGGTAGTAATAATCTGTGTGTTCATCACTATAAAGGCAACAACTCAAACACAAGAATGAAAAACATGGATTCTAGCTGATCCAAGGTACGGGAATCGTCCGTTATCTTATCTTATATGACCGTAGAGCTGGAAGGTATAAAGAAAAGTGACGGCCGTGTTCATGTGGGTGATGGAAACGTGACTGAGTGTCATTACTGGGCAGCTTTGTGCTGAAATAAAGGTCTGCAGATCTTGTTTTGCTGTTTCCTCCTGGAAAAGGAAAGGTGACGAGGAGAGAAAATAATCGATTTCCATCCTTTCCGGAGCCCTTCTGCGTTTTCCATATCCAAAGTTAGAGAACTTACTGCTGCTACAGTAAGTCGATATTAAAACACCTCCCACGTAACGAGCATGAAAGCTAACAAGCGATGCTTGCTTTGTAACAACAACACGACCGGATTAAATTCGAAGACTTCCCCCGGCTTTTTACACCACAGTTTACACAAAACACAGAGAGAATCGTTATAATGACCGATTCGGTGTGTGTGAGGGAGGGAGCGTGTCTACTTGTTGCCGTGGTTACTGTAACTGGTAATGAGGTGCAGTTCCACTCCATCAGCCTGTTGTCGTTGCTCTGCCGTAATGGCATTCCTCACATAGTGCTCAGCGTAAAGCAAAAGAAAAGAGACCATTTCCATCCAGTTAACCTTTAAGAAGGTTACGGCGGCGTAATAGGCTATGAGGAATCTGAACGCCTCTTAATTCGCTTGCCTCAGTCCGTCTCCTAATAGGCAGAGCTTAAGCTCGGCGAGGTTCCTTTTATTTTGCTTGGTGAAACAGGAAGAGATAGGTTTGTTTATCCAGTCGTTTCCATTTAGGCCGGCGTGCCTCCCAGCCGTCCGAGGGGCTTTGTGGAGAAGCGAGTGAGCGATGATACCAAGAGCACCTCCACTCATTATCATATAAAGCAGAAGATTCTCCTCTCTCGGGCGTCGTTAAATATGCATGAATCACAACAGATGATTTCCTGTCTGCGGATCTTCAATGCTTTGCACTATTTCATCTGACAAGTGGTAACAACGCCGCCGCTAATAAGTGTGAGAAACGTTTTCTTTTGGCCGCCTCCCTTCTGTCGTCTCGCTGACGAACGCATCCTCAGAGGTGCCGGTTTGAGAACCGGCTCACTGTTTTTGGTTACCTCGGATATCAAAATGAAGGTTTCTTCTTCTGTCACTTTGAAGAGAGTGTGATGATGTGTGAATACCAAACGCTCTCCAACTCCCTGGTTTCATTATGGTTAATTGAAGCTGATTACATTCCAGACTTTACGGTTGCATGTTTCTATATGTGACGCGGCTAATCCGGCCGCTCAGCGATTAAGATGCAGCTGCAAAGATTCACGGCTCAGCTCGGCACACGTCAGCCATATTTCCTGCGAGTTTGCACTTCATCAGCCGCCGTCGCTAATCTCCTTATTCCACCGCCGCTCGGATTACCTGACTGCTGATACGTTGCATGAACCTCTGTGTGTTTCTTTTCCTCGAGCGCTCCGTATCTCGTTTGCGTGTCCGGGGGCCGCGAGACGCAGCCAGTTAATCGTTTGGTTGCAGCCGCTGCACCGTATCCAGGAATCCCACCCTTCCAGCCTCGCCACCAAGACGACGTCCTCTCGACTGCTTTGTTTGCTTTAACATTCCTGCAGAAACCGATAATGCATAACAATGATGCACGATTTAGCAGGGTTGGATAATCTCCGACATCGCACGGCGCTGTGTTTGTTCTTCAAATGAAGCGTGCGTGGTTTGGAGGGTATTTCTGCTGACTTGAACCTTGCAGTGTTGAGCAGCTACAAAAGGCTTCTCTTTGTGTACAGTTGGAAGACGCCGGCGTGCGTTGGCAGCCGTTCATCGGTATCACCGCTCAGATATGAGTCTGCTTGTCCATATGCATAAAAAAACATGCTGGCCTCGTGCTTTTAATCTCCCTCCTCCCGCGTCCAGCATCCGCCCCAAAACTGCAACTCCAGCGGGATGACATTTTATTTTTTTCGTTAATTTGACTCGTTCTGCTTGAGTTGATGCAACGGCTGAAATTGCTGCTCATTAGAAGCGACCACACAGCGACGTTGGTCGCCCCTACGGACGAGGGAAACGGTTATTAAGAGCAAAGGCATTAAGAGCGGCCATTAGCGGGCGTACGACAGCGGTGGCACATAAAAAAAGAAAAAGAAAAAGAAAAGCAACGCTGCACCAAATCATTCTGGCAGAGGAGATAGAAAATGTATTGATCAGGGTGGTTGAGCTAAGATGCTAATGGTAGCTTTCACTTCACTACCGCTAGCATCTTAGCCCAACACGCCCCGATCGATAAACACCCATAAGATGACTATTTGAACGTAAATAAAACCAACATTAAGCAGCAACAGCAACAGAGTTTGAAGAAGAGTCGGGGGATCACTAAAGTAACATTCATCCTCTGGGGACCACGATTGTCCGTAGCATAATTTATGGCAGCCCTCCTCCTGGTTTGTGAGATATGAACTTTACCACAAAAAAAGTGTTGTTCTTTCACTGAATCATCAATTACAGCGTGTTGTCTTTTTTTAATCAGCGGCGGCGGTGAGATCCACATCCTGTCTGAACTTTAACGACCCCCCCTTTCCCCACGTAGCAGATTAAAAGGTCAGCACCGCGTCTCCCATCGCCGCCGGTTACTGTAAACGTCTGACATGCTTTCCTGCTGCAAAACCGCAGCTCATGTGGAAGACAAACACGTATTCCGCTGACTCATGCGAAGTGGTGTTTTCTTGTTTTTTTAAGACGTCGACGCAGGTGAGGCGTTCACACGTCCGTCTAAATGTTCGGTCTATCCGTCTCACCCTGACAGCTGTTTAAAATTTCAAAACTTTCCTCATGACTGACAGCGGATGTGAGATAAAATATTCATGTAAAAATGTTTTAGGGGGGCATGCTAATGGCTACTAACAGCAACGCGGCATCGAGGCGAGAGATACGGCTCGATTGTGTTAATTCCTCCTGACGGCGTCGGCCCGGGTGTTAATGTGTTTCCATCCCATCGCCATCTTTTTAGGAGGTTATGCTGCCTTTGACTGATATTTTAAATACAGATGGAGGTGATCTCTAGACGATTAAATTTAGAATATGCTTCTGCACCGATATACTGTATGTAAGTATGTCATCAACGCAGCTGTGTCATATTTTATTCAACACGCCTGAAAAGAAAAGAGCGTTGGAATAAAATCATGTCGGTTCAGGGGGGAAAGCGGGAGGCAAGGAGGGAGAAGGAGGAGGAGGAGGAGGAGGAGGAGAAGGAGGCTTTCTGACAGCAGTTCAAGCTGCAGGTACTGAAACTCTCTACTCCTTTGGTCGTCCAATAACCTCCTTTAAGGCAGACAATGTGGGTTAATTTGACAGGCCATTCCTTTTCCTGCAAGAGCGTGGCTCTCTGCCACAAACTGAGTTATTTGGCTCGACCTCTTTCACAGCAGCAGCAGCAGCCGAGGCTCCGCTCTGATACTTGGCACAGCTTCCAGGCTGGAATTGATCACCACGGGTCGGGGCTGCTGGAACGGAGCGAGTTTGAACAATGTGTCAGAAAATCCAACGTGTTTATAGTTGTTCTGTTGGCACGGATTTATGAAAAAACAACAACAACAAAAAGCACAGTTCACCCCAAATAATCAAACATGCACAGTGTTTCCTGTCACCTGTAGGGCTGTTTAGCTGTCTAGATTGTTTTGGCCTCAAGAAAATAGCAGGAACATAGTGATCACTTGTTACATGCATAGCGTCTTTTCAAAATAAAAGTTCTTCTCTACAGGAAGGTTTAGGCAACAATACAGTTAAGTTTAGGAAAAGGGAACTTGACTCACTCGAGTCACGTTTACCATCGTTACATCGGACACAAACACTGGTCTCCTGGGTGAAAGTCCTGCTCCTCCACATCCTTCCTGTGTGGCCCAGCTTGCTCTTTACTTCCTAGTTTACTACTTTTATTATTTTCCTACTACTTTATTCTGGTTATTGCTGTGTGTGATGTGGGACAATAAATCTGTACAGTTAAACGCTGCTCACAATATTTACACACAAGTCGTTTTAACTCCCTCCTGATCGCCGCCTGGTAATAGACATCTGACAGGTGATGAAGAGCTGCAGGACCTTAAATCGCTCCCTGAATGGTTGCAACCCACGCTGTGCCAAATGCCAAATTAATCCGTCACCTGTTTTCGGGTATTACGACATTTTCCTTCACATCTTTGTCCGTCGGGTGTTTTTATACCGTTAGCTTGCCTGGCTGCGACACACTTGGGGCTCCACACAACACAAAGTTTGAGTTTGGAGACGTTGGAGTTAAAAGGAAGATATTCTGCTCTCCTAATCCCCCCCCAGCACCTCCCATCTGTGTGGGTCAGGGTCTCGCTTCCTTGCCCGGAAGGGATTCAATGAAACTTCGCCTTTTGTCTTTTCCAATCTGTTGCACTTTATCTCTCTCACCTCCTCCCTCCTACTCCCTCGCCTCCCGCCTCGGGATCACTGCAGTGGAACCTGCTCACATCTCGGGCGGTGAGGTTGATTGATTACTCATCAGCAGCGAAACTCATCGGCTCTTACCATCAGCGGCTGCTGCTGCTGGTTTTTAAAGGCTTAGCATTGGTCGGAGCGGGTCACAAGACTTTGATTCCACAGCAGCTTCATAAAAAACACTCTCGAACCATTTTCTTAACTCTCCAGGAGTTGAACGACCTTCCCACTTAGGTAAAAAAAAGAAGAAGATCAAAGTCACTTTTCATCTTCCATAACTGGTAGTTATGTCATTATTAAGTCATGACTGCTTCACTTGTGTGTTACGGAGAGGAAACCTCACCTCCGTCCCGACTCTCTAACTCTGGAATCGGGTATTCCGAAACAGTGCGCCCTTGAGGCCAGTATTGATGCGTGGGAGGGGGAAATTATCCATGATATGATACGGATCTCGTTGAACATTGTTGTACCAGCGTTGAGTGCTTGGACGGATGAATCCTTTTTTTTTTTTTTTTGTAGTGTGAATAACTGAAGTAGCTGCTTTAGAGCCGACTGCAAAGTTTGATGACTGAATTATGGAGGATCAAGTCTTTATGCTGTGAAAGTGTGACACAATGTTGGGTATGGGGGGGGGGGCATTAATCTTGGTAGCTCTACTGTACAAGCTCATTGGTTCAGAGATGTACATGGGAGCAAACAGATGAATTGCTAGTTAGGATTGGGGAAAGATCATGGTAAAAACACCATAAGGCAGGGGTGTCCAGTGTTACCCCACCTACCGGTGTGGGTCCAGGTTTTTGTTTTAGTCCAGCACTACCTCACCTGATCCAACTCATCAAGGTCTTGATTGAAGACCATGGTTAGTTAATGAGTAGAATCAGGTGTCTGAGGGCTGGGCTAAAACAAAAACCTGCACCCAACCGGCCCTTCTTGGGTAACACACCCCTGCGATACGGTATGGTTTAAGTGAAAGTGTTAAAAGGGATGCTGCATAAAGGACACCCTACTTCCTGTGTTGGCACTGAGTGTGTACAATCTGCAGTATTATCAGCAGGTTTTGTTTACAAGTGACAATGCTCTGCGGAAGGAGGAGGTCAGTGTGGACGGACAATAGCGGTTTTGTTTCCTGTTTCCTGACAGTCAAAGTTCCTCTACATTAGCCAAGTAATATCTGACACAAGACTTTTTAAATAGTTTGACACTGATGTTTAGATAAGTCTGTTTTCTGCTCTTCATGCAGAGAATAGAAGCTAAAATAGAGGTTTCACATTATTAAAAAAACACTGTGTCATCAGCATACAAAGATAGTCGGCCTGCAGGAGAACTGAAGCGTCGTTGGGTCACGGATCCAATCGTCAATAGTCCAGAATGTTTCTGAACACATCTTTTATTTTCTGATCTACCTTGACTGTATTACACTGTAATGCATTCAGCATTCTGACAAGAAGACAGAGGAGTTACACAAACAACCAGAGGTGAAGATTTACTTCTACTTCAGGGACTGTAAATATACTTTTTTCATCGTGAATCTCTGTTCATTCTGATGGCCTCTGCCCTTCAACGCCTCACACATCGTTGTTTCCTCTCACTCACTTACCAACTCACTCACTAGCGTTGACACACACACACACACACACACACACACACACACACACACACACACACACACACACACAGTTGCAGACCAGCACAGAGGCGCTGGTCGATTCATATTGAGCTG
>NC_139925.1:3971798-4031439 GCF_963514095.1 Eutrigla gurnardus
TATATATTAAAAAAAAAAAGAAGGGCATCCTAGATAACATCATGATGTTTTCTCCACTGGAAGATCACCTTAGAGATAACATCATCAAGTTTTCTCCATTCAAGGGCATTCCAGACAACTTCATGATGTTTTCTCCACTGGAAGATCACCCTAGAGGTAACATCATCAAGTTTTCTCCATTTAAGGGTATCCCAGAAAACGTTTTGATGTTTTCCCCACTGGAAGAGCACCCTAGAGGTAACATCATCAAGTTTTCTCCATTTAAGGACATCACAGACAACTTCTTGATGTTTTCTTCACTGGAAGAGCACCCTAGAGGTAACATCATCAAGTTTTCTCCATTTAAGGGTATCCCAGAAATCTTTTTGATGTTTTCCCTACTGGAAGAGCACCCTAGAGGTAACATCATCAAGTTCTCTCCATTTAAGGGTATCCCAGAAAACTTTTTGATGTTTTCCCCACTGGAAGAGCCACCCTAGAGGTAACATCATCAAGTTTTCTTCATTTAAGGACATCACAGACAACTTCTTGATGTTTTCTCCACTGGAAGGATGCCCTTCAAGGCATTTTAATATATTTGATCTACTATAGGGGCATCCAGGAGGATACTATTTCCTGTCAGGGCATACATGCATGCAGTGTATCAATAAAACGTTCCAGCTGAGCTCAGGGTGGCTGTACAGATGGGTCGTGGAAATAATGGGGATATTTCACACCGGCGACGGCCAGCAGTCAATTGCACTCCGAGCACTCAGAGCACTAATAGGGTTTTTACGTGACCCAAAGTGTGATTATCCCCGCTCTCGATTTTCATTACCCAACCTTCATTACACATCTCAGGTCCCTTTGGCAAAAAGAGCCACGGAAATGTAAAGGCTTCAGGAAGAAAAACAAGAGAGAGAAATAAAGGGCTGATTTATCACCTTTCACTGTTTGGTATAATTCCTGTCCTGTGAGGCTTTACAGCCTGACTGAATGCTTTCTTTCCAATCATGAACTAAGAGTCGCTGGGCTTCAGTGACTGTGGAGAAAGTCTCTAACGAGACACGAGAACGGAGTCGCTGCAGTTGATTCACCAAACAGCCAGACTGTCAGAAGACACGCCACCTGCATTTAATCAAATACCCCAAATTCAACAGTGTTTTTATGTTTTTGTACATGAACAGAATATGATGTATTTATGGATGAGCTTTAGAGGGTTTATTGTACCTTTGCATAGAGCCAGGCTAGCTGTGGACACAGAAGATGGAGAATGAGACAAGTATGATGATATAAGCCTGCAGGATGAGGCTATAAACCTTGTGCAAACACACTGAATTAAATAACTTGCCATACAAAGTACATATAATCCTTCTAAATATATACATTTTATGAAATATCTTCTTTATTTTATACAAATTGAAGACAAAATGCATGAAACACAGTATGTTTTAAGTTGTGTGATGAAATTTGAGGATGCTGTATCACATTTATCAACAATGTAATTGAGTCATAATCCGCCCAAGAAAGACATGTGGCTCGTGAAAGAGAAATAGTATTATATTAGGAATCTAGATGAGCTCAGTGGTGCTCCTAAAAACGGCAGGCATGCCATAATTGTGATGAATGCGACAGATTCTCTGTGTGTACATTGAATGTGCAGAAAAGCGTGACCTGCAAGCTGATTTTGAGAGATGTGAGATGCAATCTTGAGTCAACCGATGGACAATTAATATGCAAATCAGAAAAGAGATGTAGGGGAATGTTTAAAAAAAATCCAATAATGAGACATGTAACATGTTCATTTAATTTGTCTGCCATGGAGGGAATTTAGAAGATTGGAATGCATTTCCCGATGCGGATCTGCATGTTGGACTACAAGATAGAGAATGAGAATCATTTGAAAATATGATGAACTTAACATTTAAGTTCATTATTGTGAATTTCACCACATAATCAAGTGAGCAAATATAATAACCATAACCATAAAACCTGAAGAAAACACTCTAAAAGGATCATTTTTTTCATGCTTTTATACTCCAGTAACAGAGCTGCATTTGTGGCCAATGAACCACGAAACTGTTAAGAACACTTTCTGATTCTAAAAGCTTTTGAGTTGATGTGCTCCATTGTTAGTGCCGTAGAAAATGGTCCTGGATCAATAAATCAAAGTCGCTGCAGGAAAAAAAAGAAGAGATATCTATCATAAATGCCTTCTTTAGGTTTCATGGAAATCAATCAAATGCTGCTATCAACCACTTAATGGAAAACCCTTAAGTAAACTATAACAGGGAGTTGTCTGATTTATTTCTTCTTCTGCACTTTCCCGTGTTTGACTTTATTCACATTCAGTGAAAGCTTTGCCTCGATTCACCAGCACATGTCATAGTGTGCCATTATCGAGGGACAAAAGGGTATTGTTGAAAGCCTTGGATCAGTTACAGATAAATATCAAATAAATAATGGCTTATTTCTGCTGTTGTATGATGAATTATGCATGAAAAACGTTGACAGCGCCAATAAGTTTGAGTATGTGTCACATGATCATCTAATGAGCCAGGACATGTGTTGGTCCCTGGGAGTCGTGGCTGTGTATTATTCCACTTTATCAACCAGGGTACCAGCTTGTATCACTGCAGGGAGGAAGTGCCATGAATCAAAAGGCAGAAGGAGTTTGACAGCTTGAACTTCTTACAGTTATTTATGGTACTTTATATTTAATTTGTACAGCTGTGGTGGCCTAAAGCCGCTCGCTGCTCCCCCCTTGCTTGTTGTTTCCAAGCCCATCGGGTTAGGATATGATGTCACCAACATGCGGGGGGGGGGGGGGGGGGGGGGTCACTGCTCCGAGCAGCAAACGCCCTCTGATCCACATGTGGGCTCTCCCTAGTGTTTCACTCTCTTATACATAAGATCCTCAGTGTCTGCTGGCAATCACACAGCTAATGACAGCTTAATTGCTGGAACAGTTGGTAGATGTTTTTAAACATTTAACAAGCAATTATGCAATGGGAGGGGTGGGGGGTGTTCATTTATGTTCGTATAAGTTCAAAAAAGAAAAAGAAAAGACATTGTATCCCTGTATACACTTTGTGTCTGAGTCTTGCACTTGATAAATAAAAGTTATAATAAATAAATAAATAAAAAACAAGCAATTATGCAATGTCTAATGATGGGATGAACACCACTATTTGAAAAAAGAAAATGGGGTTTTGAGGTCCCAGATTTTAAGTTATCGAACTGTTCTTTTAGAATAAAATGGCTTGTACAATATTTGAAAAATAAGGAAAGTACTTATTGTTATATTATAAATTAATCAGTGACAAGCAACTTTAAGTGAACTAAATAAAAACATAAATAATAAAATAATGGTAAGAGATGAAACCATAACATTTCTCCACTCTTTCACAAGTTTGTATTCACAAAAATGTTTTTTTTTTGTTTTGTTGTTGTTTTCTCAATTAAAAACATTTTACAGTTTTAGACAATTTATTCATTTAAATACGGTTTTGGTTCTGCCCTGATGGTTCCGCCCTCAATGAAAAACATTTTACATTTTTAGACAAGTTATTAATTTAAATAACGTCTCGGTTCCGCGCTGATGAACGTGAGGATGACCGCGGCGGAACAAAAGTTGCGTCGGGAGGAATTTGGTTCCCACACGGCGTTCCATTTAGGAACACACTTTTACTTCCTGTTAGAAATCTGAAAACAGAAGGCGAGCCGCCGAAGCTAAACGTCTGTAGCGGCTTTTTGCTCAACAAATGTGAATGTAGCGGGAACACTGCTCAGCCAGGATGATTCCGTACACCGTCAACATCAAACTCGCGGCCCGGACGTTGACTGGCACTCTCAACTTACAGAATAAAACCGCCGTAGATTGGTGAGTAGCGCTACCGCCGCCGTTAGCATCGTTAGCCGCTCTCCTTTTTTAAATCAAGACTCGAGACTGATGACGACATCAGCTTTTAACGAACTCTGTGTGTCAGTGTAATGCTCCTTTACATTACTGTTTTTCTGATAATGTATTTTTTCATCAACAAAGCAAGAGAAACGCTAACATCCGGGTATCTTGTGACGTGAAGTGATGTGACAGTTTGCTGGGCCCGTTTGTTTAACCTTTAACAGAAATCCAGCAGGGAGCGTGACAGCAGCGTGACTTCATTTATTACGTCACCCAGTTTGTATTATTCCGTATCCTGTACTGTGTTAATCATTTATGATGAATTAATCATATTATTATTTCATCTCACACATGCATGTGAATAATAAGGTAGTTCTCTCTGTTTTTCTTTCCTACTTTGGTTTAAAGTCACACCCTTCTTCCAGCTGTGAGCTTCATCAATAGAAAGTCTGTGTGCATGAAACAACCTGCTTTAGTTGATCTAGCTGTGATTTCTCTGCAGATGTTGCAGCCACATGTGCATGCAGATGTTTGAAAGACGAAGGTGCATCTAGACGTGGAATAGACTGATGTTGGCTCGTAAAGTAAAATGTTTTGGAGCTCGCTTTACGTGGTTTTCGTGCACAACTCTTTCTCTTTGTGGAGAGAATTTGCGCTCCTGATCTCCGGATGGAGATTTAAGGGTCATGTCTGACGAGCTGTAAAATTCTTCTCGGGTCACAAAACTGTTAAAATGCTCGCAATTAGTGATGTGCAACACCAGTTATTTCCTCTCTGATGAGATGCCAAGTAAAACCCACATAGATGTTTATGTATTGTATTTTTGTTACAAAGCAATTTCCCTGTGGGGGATGAGTCGTTTTTCTTATTCTGATCCTGTATTCAGAGAAGGGAAATAAAAAATATCTTTAACCACGTAAGGAAAAAAAAGGGTGTTTTTTTGTAGTCGATGTAGCAATCAGTCTTTGTTCCAGTAAAGAGCAAATTACTCAGTTGAGATATTGATATTTAAATATGAAATCCATCCTGGAATAGGAAACAAATAGATCGTAAATATTGATATTTTGGGATTGATCCGCAGAGGCTGGAGTTTTTTTTTTATTTCGACTCGGGTCTGTGTGCTTACGTCTTTATGTGTTCTATGATTAAGCTGACTGCAAGACAGATTTCCCCTTCAGGCACAGGGAAGGCTGAAATCTCTTTTTATTCTGTAGTGGAAAGAACTTTCTGCTCCCACTCCTCATCATTCACTTCCCTCTTTATCTGTAACTCCCCCCCCTGCAGGGGCTGGCAGGGGCTGATCGCTCAGGGATGTCACTCCAGCATCCTCATCATCGACCCCAAGACGTCTCAGACCATCCAGGTGTTGGAGAGGCACAAAGCCAACGTGGTCAAGGTGAGTTACCCGTCTTACATCCGATCTGTTTACATCTATCTTCACGGTGGGGCTGCGACCGACCATTGTTTCCATTTTGGATTCATTTGTTGGTTATTTTCCAAATTCAAAATGTCAAAAACCTGCTAATGCTTTATTTATTAATTCACTAATAGTGCAGCTCTGCTCCAAAGTAGACTTTGAGATCTGTCAATAAGTTAAGTCGTATATGAAAACAGATTTGACATTATTGTGGATATTTGGACTGATGGAAAAGAACACGTTGGATGAAGATATTATGTTTTCAGACACTTGTTTCTGTTGCTATTTGAGTTTTTACCCATATATTTTCCATCGCTCACTATTAGTATTAGCATTGTGTAACCTGGAGCCTCTCCGGCAGACACGTTTAGCTCTGCTTCGCTGTGTAAGCTGACACTAGCACCGCTTATAAAGGTGGCTTCTGTATTGACAGATAGTAACTATTTAGTGTGTGTGTGTGTGTGTGTGTGTGTGTGTGTGTGTGTGTGTGTGTTATATATGCGTCTGAATGTGTGATGTTTGTGTGCTTTTGTAGAAGGGGTAAATAATGGGCAATACATTTGACGCTGATTATCAGTGTCTGGGCTCAATCCAAGGCTCTCAATCTTCCCTCCGAAGCACACTTTAATCTTGTAAAGCACCGCGGCGGCGGCGGCGGCGGCCGGGGGACAATCGCTCACCAGCCTGACACACGGGAGAGCTCGCTGAATAAAAAAATAAATAAAGAAGAAAAATACGAAGTAGCCACAGTAAAACGCATGCCCATTCAGGAACAAATACAGATACAGAATCAATTATTTAAACTTGAGTCATTTGTCTGTAAGTGGAGCCGCCTGCACACGCTGCTGTGTGTTTCCTGTAGTCCTTATTAGGTCGCATCGGTTTAATACACCACAGTTAACCAGCAGCTCTTTGCACCATCAAATCCATCATCTTCTGTTTCACTGTGGCCGAAGTGGAAGTCCTGAAATGTCTCCATAGAGACCACTCTGAGTGTGGTTTTGTGTCTTGCAGGTGAAGTGGTCCAGGGAGAACTACTACCACAACCTGAGTTCCCCCTACTGTCTGCGGCTGGCTTCGGGCGACGCCTCGGGGAAGATCATCGTGTGGGATGTGGTCAGCGGCACCGCCCACTGTGAGATCCAGGAGCACTCCAAACCCATCCAGGGTGAGAGGTCTTCCTAGATCTCTGCAGGGAACTTTGTTTCCACGAAGATGCTCTCGCTGTTATTCTTCGTGTTTCCTGCCGGTGTTTCCTACACCTCCACGCTCTTAAACTCCTCTTCCGTCTCACTCTCTCTTTCTCCGCCAGACCTGGAGTGGTTGTGGAATCAGGATGCGTCTCGGGATCTCCTGTTGGCCATCCACCCTCCCAACTACATCGTTCTGTGGAACGGAGACACGGGCACCAAGCTGTGGAAGAAGAGCTACGCCGAAAACATCCTCTCCTTTTCCTTTGATCCCTTTGACTCCTCCAACATGGCATGTAGGTGAACATCATACCGTCCTACTTTTCTATTCTTTATTCTCTTTTATTGAGCTTTTATGGGAAAATATAGAAGGGAAAATATCTTTATAGTGTTTTTTTTTCTTGGCAGTGCTGACCAGTGAAGGAATAGTCTTCATCACAGACTTTTCCCACTCCAAACCACCGGGCAGCGCTGGCAAGAAGGTCTACATCGCTAGCCCCCATGCAAGCCCCGCCCACACTAAGCCCGCCCCCACCGCCGCCCCGGTCCCAACCGGCGCCAAGAAGGCCCTCAACAAGGTCAAAGTGCTCATCACCAACGAAAAGCCCACGTCAGTTGCAATTTTTTAAAATCTGCTCAAAGTTTCTATCCCAAAGATATGAACTCAACAAGTTGAGTCAGCCCGTCTGGATTTTTTTAGTTTGATTGTGTTTTTTTCGTGCCTGAGCTCATTTGTTTGTTGTCGACTGTCAACCATCAAGATTGCAGATCAGTCGGGTTGAAGGGGTTAAAAAGGGGGGTTTAAACTGTCGTATCAATTAAGCGTAAGCTCTGGTAAATCTGTTTGACAGATTTATTACGCCTCCACGTCTTTTTAAATAGTAGGAGTAATGACTAACCTCATTCTTTTTTTGCCATTAGGTGACAAACTTGTGAAAATGCTGTGAGACATTAGTTTAAAAAAAAAAAAAAAAAAAAGGCGAGGCGGATCAGGGACCAAAGGCTCCTTTGATGTTCTGGCAGCTTCCTGCCTGAGCGGTTGTGAGTGTAGAACAGAACTTTTATTTATAGCAGCAGCGCCCCGGCCTCGTCCGTCCACCGACTCATCCGGCTCTGATAACAAACTGCATTCATCTCACTTGTCTTTATTCCCTCCGTCATTCTGTCGCCGTGTCCGTTTCAGACCTTCTTCCCTCACCTCTGTCGTGCTGTGTTATTGCTCTGGAAAGTATTCCATCAGTCTGGCTGTTGCTTTGGGTGTTTATCATGTTGAGTGTTACAGTATCGCTCTCTTCCATCTGCCTGTGCTTGATGGATGAGGGGCGTCGCTTCCCCAACAAATCCATATGTCATGTTGGCTACCTGCTGGTTGATACGCAAACACACGTGGACACACGTGTACATTTAAAATCAATAATCCGATGATGATGGTGATTTAAGTATAATAAAATAGTATAATATCATCCTTTCTGCTCACTATAACAGTAGAGTAATTAAAAGAGTGGTGAAGAAGAACTGTGTCAAAGCTAACGGAGCTAACCACTAAATCAATTCCTATTTCTAATAAATGAAGTGGTATCGGATCGGTGCCTGGACTCTAGTACTCACCGATGCCAGCATTTTCGGCAGTATCGGTTGTTCCGAATCGGAACAACTCTAATTATCGGGATAATATCGTGATTCGTGAATTGTAATAATGTCGGGATAAAAGCCGGGATATTTTTCCATATGGTCCCATGCTTAGTCCCCGCTGCCGTTTCCAGCTGCTGATGGTCTCCTCAGCTGTACAATGTGATGATGCAAACAGGCTCGTAGTGCAGGTCCTCCATCTGGCCTCCACCAAGTTCATTCTGTATCATCTCCACATCACACGTTCAGGCTGAAGTCGCTCCACCACGTATAAACACTGGAGTTGAATTGAATGTCCTCTGGGTCTTTTTGTGTTGATTCAACAAGATTAAACAGTGGAGAGATCTGGGAGATCTTCTGAAACCACACACACACACGCACACACATAAACACCTTGCACAACCCACACTTTGTTTGTGTTTGCATGTGGCAATGTATGATAATCCTGCTGCAACCTTCATGGCTTATTCACAGCACAGAGAGAGAGTCTGGGATGTGAGGAGCGTGTGATGTTTTTGGTAATTGTACAGCTGAATATTTCTGTGAGGCGTTCGGGGGAACGGGACGTTTTCTTCTTTCTGTTTTTCCTCTTTCTCTCTGAAGCTGTGTCGCTTTTTCTTTTTTAAAACAGAAGTTTAAAGCACAGAAGTCTCTTTCTGTGCTTCGTTCTGATGTTCACACACTTCTTCTTCGCCCGACTTCAATAAACTGGTGACATCGGTGGTGGTGTAGCTCGGAGACTCCTGAAGGTTCCACTGTTGGGGCTGTTTTCTTTATATGTTTCCCCTGAGCTGATAATAATCTCTATAGTGTTATGAAGTTTGTCTCTTTTAAAAATCTGATCTTGGAGGTGACTTGGAGGAATGAAGCTGTAGGGATGAGTTATGGCCTTGGACCTGCTCATAAAGTCTGTGAGATATAAGCCCCCCTCCCTTCCCTCTCGATGGAGCTGTAGTATTTGTGTCTTCGTTGTCGTCGTGTGGAGGGGATTGAATCTGGCTGCTGACGAGGATGATTGTGTTTGCAATTAATCTTTATTGTTTAACGTTTTGAAGACCTGCAAAATAATAATCAAATCGATTCATCCGATACCGGCTTAATTCATCAGCCTCCCGTCATTAGTTCACCTTCGAGTTCTCCCTCGTCTGCCTGAGACTCAAAGGCCACAACATAATAACAAAATAATTCAGCCTTCTTCTATATGGGAAGACATGAATAAAGATAAGAGTTGATCCAAGGAATGAGTTTTTTTTTATTAAGCTTGTTTCAAGACTTCCTCATCCATCATCACATTGGTGTATTTGCATATTTCACGAGAGTGTGTTGAGTCTCATTATAAGTTTGAGTCTGAATAATCCGGTTATCCAGACCTTCATTCTGTCTTTATGCGCCCCCTCCAAACACGTGTTGTGTGCAGTATGTTGAGTTTAAAACGAGTGCATTAATGTATCACGCTTCCCCTTCGCTAGTTAAAATAACCTCCGACCCTGAAATGACTTTCCTCTCTGCTGCGCAGCGCCGAGGCGGTGACGCTGAACGACTGCCTGCAGCTGTCCTACCTGCCGTCCAAGAGGAACCACATGCTGCTGCTTTATCCCAGAGAGATTCTGGTCCTGGACCTGGAGCTCAGCCAGACGGTGGGCGTGGTGGCCATCGAGCGCTCCGGCGTGCCCTTCCTTCAGGTGAGGCACAGTCAAAGTGTGTGGAGGTCGCAAACTTTTTCTGTTGGCTGGAAAGACGGTGGCTAATTTATCCAAGCTGATCTCTGGGTCCTTCTTTCTTGGTTGGAATATTTTCCTGCTGTGTGTTTGGAAGTTCCACTCTGTAACACCTTGGAAAAATGTATAATAATAATAATAATGCATTATTTAAGGGCGCCTTTCTGATCACTCAAGGCCATCTTACAGTTTAAAACGGCTAAATGCAGTTAAAACAAACAAACAATGAAAAAATAATGGATCAAATTAAATTAAACAAAAAAATATTTAGAATATAAATAAACAAATACATATACAATATATAAATAAATAAATATTTATTATGATTTATTTAAATACTTGTGTATTTTAATTATTTATTTTAGTATTATAATAATGTATTATTTATTTATTTATTTATATACTTATGTTTTATTTATTATCATTATTTTTGTTATTTATTTTTGTATTATAATAATGTATTATTTATTTATATACTTATGTTTTATTTATTATCATTATTTATTATCATTATTTTTGTTATTTATTTTTGTATTATAATAATGTATTTATTTATTAATTTTATATACTTATGTATTATTTATCATTAGTTATTATTATTTATTTTAGTATTATAATAACGTATTATCATGTATTTATTTTACATACATAGTTTGATAACAAAGTGGAGTTAGGTGGGATAGGCCGGTCTAAACAGGTGTGCTTTGAGGGAGCTTTGCACCCACGGGTGACGTCTTAGTCGGTTTGGTTTGAGATAAACAACAGGACGGCTGTACCGCCGACATCGCCGTCTCCTCCTCCCCTCAAATAAACCCGGCACACAATTTCTCTTTTATTGCAATACTCCAAAGACTTTACCAAAACCTGTCTTTTTTTCTTTTTTATGGATGACTCTTCAGGCGAGTCAATTTCCCCCGCCGTGAATGATAAAGCGCTCTGCTTTCCCTTCCTCCCCTCTCGGTGCTCAACCTCATCAAGGTCTGAGGACTTGCAGTCCTTTAGCTGCAGCGAAGAACGTCACATGCTGTCTGATTCCCGATTGTCACGTTCGGCATCCCCCCCCCAACACATCCTGTGTGACCTTTAGGTGCCAATTCCTTTCTTCTGGTGTCGGGGTTTCTAATTGGAAGTAGATGAATGCTGCGGGGGGTAACGGATAGAGGATTTGTCACGGCTGCAGAGCCGGTAAATGCTCTGCTTTCACTCCCAACTCTGTGAAAATCACCTGTGGTGGTTCTTCTCTTTGTCAACCATGATATGGCCCTTTTTTATGTATAACCTTGAACGTTGTGCCTCATGCATGGACCAGTTTACCGCTCCTCAGTTTATCACAACAGACAGTTGACATTTTTCTATGCGAGAGGAAGTTCTGTTCTATATTTATTTTATCGCGCCTCCATAAATCATACTTATTTTCGGCCCTGTCAGTGATCCCGGTTTAATGAATGTATCCACGGTTAAGCAGCACAAAGCCTTTTGTAGTCAAAGAGTCTGTCCCGGAGTCACAGAGCAGGAGTGGAGGGGTATTACTCAGCCTCCTCGGCCTCCGCCTCCCTTTCTCTTTAAGTGTTATAAAGTGCTTGCCATGCAGCCAATTTGCATGAGTGATGACACGGCTTCTGCAACAAAAAAAAAAAAAGTCCAGGCCGGAGTCTGGAAGCTCCGAGAGCCAAGACGGCCACGTTATAGACACATCTACGCCGAGCACGCTGTCAGATCTGGCGTCCACAAGTGGCCTCATTAATCAGCTCGCACAGTCTGCAGCCCAAAACCTGATGCGGTCCACGTGGCGAGGTCCGGCTTTAAACACGATGCTCACATGATGAATGGGAGGAAAACTCCATATTTAACACATAATATATTCCTGTTTGAAATTCACCAGCCACTCAAAACGGAAGCCTCCTGCTTGTTTCACTCTATCTAGAGCTAAAACGCTTCATCAGTTACTGAATTGACGGAAAATAATTTTAAGGTTAATTGATTTTAAAACTTTTCCAGCTAAATCGCCAGACTTTCCTCGCTTTGCAGCGTCTCCAACTGGAGCATTTCTTATTTTCTTATCGGGAGTCGGATCTCTTTGTCTTTTTATTATAGCGGTCATAGAGGAAGTCAACACGTTGCTTGACCAGACGTTTGCCGTTGCTATGACAACAAGTGAAAGCTGCCGCTAGCATCTTCACTCAACTGCAATATATACCAATAAGACAATTTGGCATGAGCATCATCACCCTAAGGAGCTTAACGAGGCGTTGTCACACGTTGTGATGGATTAATTAGATAAATAAATGCGTACATTCTAGAAGTTAAGTAACATGTTAGCATCGTAATAAAAACTCGCACATTTTTGCCTTTTTTCTCTGAATATTGCCCCCCTCTCTCGGCTAGCAATTTAACATTTTGATGAAAATTTTCTGACTTTTTTTTTAACATTGATTTAACATTTGTATTCCGATGAATCAAACAGTGATAACAATAGTAATAACAGTTCAACACTAAGTCTGCAGCCATGTTGCCTCTCTCTCTCTGTGTTCAGGTGATTCCCTGCGCTCAGCGCGACGCCTTCTACTGTCTCCACGAGAACGGCTGCATCACCCTCCGAGTGTGTCGCTCCACCGGCACCCCAGAGGAAGCAGCAGGTAACGCATACACACACACACACACACACACACACACACAGTCTCATCATCCGTTCAGCTGCGCTGCGGTCCAAGCCTGTAACCGCTCTCTCTCTGCTCCGGTGCATTAACTCCCTTACTGTCTCATTCATCTTTGGTTTCGTGTCGGCCAAAGGGAGTCCATAGATCCTGAATCTCCCTCCCTCCCTGACTTACACCTCCTCCATGCTACTCATTTCTCTCCCTATCATTTCCTTCCGAGTCATTTATTCCCTTATTTCCTCGTGTCTTCTTTTTTTATTCTCCTCTCTTTAAATCATTCATATCTCTGCTCTCTGCTCCTCTTCTTTCCTCTCAATCACACTTATCTACTTCCCCTCTTCTTTCTGCTTCTTTTGCCTTTTATTATTAACATCCTCTCAATGTCTTCTTCCATATTTTCTCCCCTTTTTCTCACATCTGTCCCCTTCGATACGTGTCCACCGATTTTGCTCTGATTCCATCATCATATTTAAATTTATCTCTCCTCCTGACCTTTTTATCTCCCATCTCCCCCCCCAGACCCCGAGCAGAACGTCTACGAGCTCATGTATGACCTGCGTTCTCAGTGCGACGCCATCAGAGTCACCAAGACCGTCCGGCCTTATCGTATGGTCATCTGCCCCGTCAACGAAAACAGCGCCGCCCTAATGGTCAGCGACGGCAGAGCCATGCTGTGGGAGCTCAAAGCTCACACCGGCAAGGCTGCCAATACGAGGTACACACACACACACACACACATATACTGTATATATACACACACACACACACATATACTGTATATACACACACACACACACACACATATACTGTATATATACACACACACACACACATATACTGTATATACACACACACACACACACACACACACATATACTGTATATACACACACACACACACACACATGCATAAAATCATTCTGCAAAGTTACGCAACAGAAACGGCAGGAAGAGGTTAAACGTTTAAATACTTTGTAAAGTGACTTTAAAGAACACAATCCTCCAGGTTAATTGTAGTCTCCTCGGTGATGGGTGCAGGTGGAGGTGGGTGGGGGGGTGCAGAGTCTATCATTGATGAGCCCTCCTCTTCCCCTTTGATGAAGCACAGCCTTCCTGCCGTCGAGGAGACGGTTTTTGATTTCCCTCTGAAGTCGGCTTCCTGTGTGAGACAGTGAGACGTTACGTCTGCCTGTCAGCAACCTAAAAAACCCCAAAATGTATTTTGGGAAAAAAACCAGAGGAATGATGAGGGATGACATGCTTTTGTTTAGTTTTTTTTTCCCTTTGTGATGATGAATGATCTTATTATAGTTGCGTTTGAAGTTCCAGACGGATGGGCGTTCTATTTCAGGACTGTTGAAGTGAAGCTGCCCTAAATCGATAATGCCTTATTGTTTAAATATTCATGTTCCTGTAAAGACAGATAGACGGACATTGAGTCCTGGTCCATTCTGTCTGTGAGGTGGTGTTGTCGTGGTGGGCCTATAGCATGTCGAGATAAAACAATAAGAGATATGAGAGTGGAATATTTCACTTGTGTTTTTTAATTACGCGGCCTCTTATCAATACGAGGAATCGCTAGACGAACGCTGCCGTTTCCCTCCGGTTCAGTCATTTATTAAAAGGCGTATCATTCATCACCCTCCATTCACTCTTTTTTTTTTAATAACGACCATCTGCCACGCTTTGAAAATGTTTTTAATTAATAATCTGTCCTCCCCTCTCTGTCAGCTCTGGTCTCTCGCCGCTCTACACCCCCGCGTCGTTCTGCGGAGCTCCGACGGGTCCGAGCCAGAAAAGGATCCAGGATCTGTCTCTCAACAGCATGATCGGTACGACTGCACCTCACTGTAGACCGCAGACAGGCTGGGGGTCAGAGGTCACCGCATACAGTGAACACCCCCCCCCCCCCCCCCCCCCCCCCCCAAGTTTTTACATGTTGGCGTGGGTTCACTCGGGGTTCTGTCAGGGTTCACTCGGGGTTCTCTTGGGGTTCTCTCTGGGTTCTCGGGGTTCTCTCTGGGTTCTCGGGGTTCTCTTGGGGTTCTCTCTGGGTTCTCGGGGTTCTCTCTGGGTTCTCTCAGGATTCTCTCTGGGTTCTCTCGGGATTCTCTCAGGATTCTCTCTGGGTTCTCTCTGGGTTCTCTCAGGATTCTCTCAGGATTCTCTCTGGGTTCTCTCTGGGTTCTCTCTGGGTTCTCTCTGGGTTCTCTCGGGATTCTCTCAGGATTCTCTCAGGATTCTCTCTGGGTTCTCTCTGGGTTCTCTCGGGATTCTCTCAGGATTCTCTCTGGGTTCTCTCAGGATTCTCTCTGGGTTCTCTCTGGGTTCTCTCGGGGTTCTCTCCAGGGTCTCTCTGGGTTCTCTCAGGATTCTCTCAGGGTTCTCTCTGGGTTCTCTCGGGATTCTCTCGGGATTCTCTCAGGGTTCTCTGCCTCCCAAAAGACACTATACCTTTAACTGTTTTTAGCTGTTTTTTTTTTATTGAAATCAAAATAAAGTACATTAGATATATTCATAATTTTCTTTTGATTTAAAATAAATAAATAATAATTACAAAAATATAAAAATGCAAAAATAATCATTTATGTTTTTAGCTGTTTTAATTTGTTTTATACTGTGTACATAGTCTATTATGTATGTATTATAGGGCTGTAACGATACACCAAACTCACGATTCGGTTTGTATCACGATTTTTGACCCACGGTTCGATACAAATTTCGATATTATTTTTTTTTTTTAAATTAAACATTTGATTTATGTAAGATGCAGATTTGGCGTGGAGGGCGTGTCTATCTGATGGTCTGTTAACTGCACAGGTCCCTCACTCAACTTACTACAGAGAAATGTCCCACAAAGCAACGTTGCAGAACCAAACTAAGGTAAAGTAGTAACTGTAACGGTCTTTGGCAACGGGGAAACAAATACCGCAGCTGTACGTGGAGAAGCGTCCTTCCTCCCGCTCGTCCTACCGACTCCTCCTCACATTTCTGCCCGATAAACAGCGTCTGTCATCGGCAAAAAAAACTTTAACTCACCGAGTGTTTATGATGAAAAAAAATCTCCGCGACGGTCAGCCCTCCGCACCGAGACTTCAGTGAACTTTAGCCTCCGTCCGTTGACAGGGAGACTCCAGGGAAACCCCTTGAAAACGCACACACATCATCATCATGACGTGTACCGGGACGGGTCTTTGCGCTGCTTTCTGTGAATTACACAGCGGTTCGTCTTTACTCCAGCGGTGCTTCGCTCCGTGTGAACGAACAACGGCGGAGAATTAGCGAACGACCGCTGCGGTGTTAATGTGGTGTTACTTACAGCTCATAGTGCTGATCTGGACCGGAAGTTGTGTCGCGATTCTGCCTTCTCGTGGCGCGAGACAGGTTCGTGGATCTGAGTGTCGCGATTTCAGCTTTGATACGTGTATCGTTACAGCCCTAATGTATTATGTATACTGTATTTTGCATCTTATCTTATCTTATCTTATGAGGATAGGTTCATTGATTACGCTCCATGTTAGCCTCAGCCTTCCACCCAAAAACCCCATTTTCAGTCTTTTTGCAGAGCTCTTCGGGTGTTCATGTTTTTCAGAATTTGTTTTTCCACTTTGAAATGGCTAACTATTGAAGGTAGATTAGTAGAAAAAAATGTAGATTTGCTTTCATTTTAATCCCAGGCTATATCAAGATCATCTGAAAATAGTTTGAGGCGGTGTATTTATTTTCTATTTACAGTATATCATTTAATCTTTCTTCCTCCTAGGATGGCTTTCATTTTTCAAAGACACTGTGTGTGTGTGTGTGGTGTGTGTGTGGTGTGTGTCTGTGTGTCTGTGTCTGTGTGTGTGTGTGTGTAGCAGGCCCTCTTATATCTTTTTATTGTCCTTCAGGTAGTTGTTTAGGCCTCGGGGCAACACATCCTTTCTGCTTTAATGTTCCTGCTGCTCTCTGCTCTGCACACTAACACCGGCCGGCACCCAGCGGTGCTCAGCTCTAAGAGTCCCGTGGGTGCTCGGCCCGTCTTCTCTTTGTCTGTCTGTTTACCGTCTCATCCTTCTTTGCTTGTGATGTATTTCCATCTTCTTCTTCTTCTTCTTCTCTCTCTCTCCTCCCTGTTGATTCAGAACAGAGCTGCTGTCAAAAGATGAACGTAGGAATAAAATAGTAATGAGAAGCAGGATTTTTTTCTTTCCTTTTAAACATTTGTCAGTTGTATTCTGTGTCAAAATGGCAGTGATCTGAGGGAGCTAGGGAGGTGGACCAGTGGTGGTTGTGCTGGCATAAGGGGAGCTGTCTCACACACACACACACACACACACACACACACACACACACACACACACACACACACACACACACACACACACACACACACGCACAGGAATATCTGTCTGACAGTTGCTGACTAAAGCTCTCTTGTTATGAGGAAATGTCCCTGGCCATCATTTTATAAAAAGCAAGCCGGTTGTTAAAATCGGAGGGCATGCGACAGATAACGGTCCAAGTCGTCATCGCCGCCGCCGCCGCCGGCAGGAAATGCCACCGAGAAACCCATATCTGCCTTTCCTGCAGAGGGCTGTTGTATGATCTCATTTCATTTTATGGCGTCCTCGAGCTGTAATGAGCACTCAATTAGAGAGCCATTACATCTCCAATGTAAAGAAGGCCGTTATGGTGCAAGACATTTTTAATTCTTTTTCCAACCGGTGCCGATGATAACTTGGAGTGCACCGGCAGATGTGTCCTCTTTGCACTGCAGCAGCCTGACTGCCCATCTAGAACATATTAAATCTCAGTTATGAACTGTCTGCTTGTGAAAAGCATTGCAATCACATCCATGCCTCAGTAAAAAAAAAAATAGCGTGGTTATGTCTGGAAATATTAAATAGGTCTGCGGGTTAGCCTTATGGTGAAAACTGGTATATTTTATATTAGATATGTGGTGAAAGTAGATCAGAAACATGGATGTTCAGTTGAATTGTCTCACACCACTAAACCCTCATTAAAACCGCCCAGCTGCCCTTAATGAAACAACAACACCGGTTGTTTTCTGCCGGCTCCGGCTGCACTCAGATCAGCTCTTACCACCAGGAGCAGCGTTGGATTAGATCGGGGAAGCCAAAGTTGGAAGTGCAATTTCACAAGAGGGCTAATGAGCTCGGTTACAAATAGTCCGGAGCCGTGGAAGTGAAGGGGGGGAGACTCCGAGCTACTAAAGATTAGGTTTGTCCCAACACTTTTTGTTGCAATGCTCAAAGTATCGCCAGCTCTCAAAAGTGTCGTTGAAACTTATTCCTAATGCTGCTCTTTTTTTTGTTGCAATTACGTGAGACAAATAAACTGTGACGCTTTTTTTAATGAGCTCTCCGTACGGATGGTTGCTCCGGAGCAGCTCTCTAAATGCTGTCCAAGCCTTCCTCCGCAAACATTTACGGATATTATACGAAACACCGTGCAGCACAGTCTATAAAGTTATGGGGGACCATTAAAGTAATGTCATATTTTCTTCACGCATAGTTATTCAGCTGCCAGACTTCAACTTAAATTGGATCTCGACTAATTTCGTGTTTTTGCCGAAATATTATATTGGATGAGGTTGAATCAACATGTAGAAGGACGTGGCTGAGGGCCAAACAACCTATTAAGGACATTCCTAATTGGAGCTTCAACCCCATGATACTTTTCTGGGATTTCTTTCATGCAGTTTAGTCGTATACACATTGAAATATCAATTTCCCATGAGGTGCAACGGAGGACATTTGATGGGCACTTGTCATGTTGCCAAGCATTCTAGCTTCACCGTGTGATACTATTATGAAACTTGCTCCGTTAATTAAGCAGCGATTGATGTTTTCTTTTTTTTATCTCCAGGTCAGACCCTGATAGCCGGAGAGGCTTCTCCTCCGTCATCCAACCAGCTGGAGGTCCAGCTGAAGTTCCTGCTGACCGGCCTGCTGTCCGGTCTGCCGCTGCCGCCGTTCGCCATCCGCATGTGTCCGCCTCTCACCACCAAGAACATCAACCACTACCTGCCCCTGCTGGCCATAGGTGTGTACAGAAAAAACTGCACTTCTGTTGTGTGTAAAAGGAGCCGGGATCCGTACTGCAGAGTATTCTTACAGTTTTAAATGTAGTTCCTGTGTTTTCACAAACATCTGTCACGTACTGTATCCGTCTGCAGTTTACAATTACAATTGATCAAGGATGGTGAGGAAGCTCTTTGGCTTTTTCCGACTCACATCCTGCAGTCGGTATTATTTTATCGTAGAGACATTCCGCATGAGCCTTCATCTGTCAAAAGGTGAAATGTGGATTCTAGAAGCTGTCATGAAACTGTCGCAATATTCTTCATATTCATGGAATGGAAGTTGTCAAATGTTATTGTTTTGCCTCCACCGTCAAAGCGACGCAGAGTGAGATCATCTCGACGAGCAGTCAGCTACGCTAGTTCGTTGGTTTAATTCAACACGTTGCACATTTGCCTATTTGCTGATAGAAATGTTAGTAATTACAGTTTGAATATTCCCTATGAAAAGTTCTGTAAATGAAAGTAAAAGTGCTCATTATTCAGGGAATCGTCCTTCCAAAGTTTTAGATATTCCCATGTTGCCGTTGAAAGTACAATATTGAAATTGAGGAATTAAAAATAATCATAATAACTTGCTAACCACCCACCACTGATAAAAAAAAAAAAAGTATAATACATACATATTTAATATTTGACGCATAAATAATAATAATTCTGTTAAAAATTAGCATTGGGAATAAAACGAAACGGGAAATTAGCAGCTGCTGATACGAAGGGAAGGATTAAGTCAAGAAACAGCAACACGGTTATCAAATATATATTCATTCATACACTCGACCTGTTAGTCCAGGTTCGATAAGTCGCTGTGTTACTGAGTTTATATTAAAATGTTGGCTTTCATGTCCAGTTAGTATCAGCTATTTATTTTTGGGAGTTGCAACGCGTTCTCAAACTTTCTTCAGTTTTAAGAAATGCTGTGATTTCTTGAAGGGAAACGCAATCTGGTAGCAGTCCATCAAACCTGACTGTGTGGCCTCAAAAGATGCAAAAGGCAATAATGTGAGGGAGGGGGGAGGGAGAGGGAGAGAGGAAGGAGGTAGAGAGAGAGAGGAAGGAGGTAGAGAGGGAGGAGGTAGAGAGAGGAAGGAGGGAGGGAGGGAGGAGGTAGAGAGAGGAAGGAGGGAGAGAGAGGAAGGAGGTAGAGAGAGAGGAGGTAGAGAGAGGAAGGAGGGAGGGAGGGAGGAGGTAGAGAGAGGAAGGAGGGAGAGAGAGGAAGGAGGTAGAGAGAGGAAGGAGGGAGGGAGGGAGGAGGTAGAGAGAGGAAGGAGGTAGAGAGAGGAAGGAGGGAGGAGGTAGAGAGAGGAAGGAGGTAGAGAGAGGAAGGAGGGAGTGAGAGGAAGGAGGGAGCGAGAGGAAGGAGAGAGCGAGAGGAAGGAGGTAGAGAGGAAGGAGGTAGAGAGAGAGGAAGGAGGTAGAGAGAGAGAGGAAGGAGGGAGCGAGGGAGGAAGGAGGTAGAGAGAGGGAGGAAGGAGGTAGAGAGAGGGAGGAAGGAGGTAGAGAGGATGGAGGGAGAGAGGAAGGAGGGAGCGAGAGAGGAAGGAGGGAGCGAGAGAGAGGAGGGAGAGAGAGAGGATGGAGGGAGAGAGGAAGGAGGGAGAGAGGAAGGAGGGAGACTGTGCCTGTCTTGTGTATCCTGTGTATATTTGTGTAGGCACACACACACACACACACAGAGAGAGAGACCCACAGAGTCTCTTAAATATATTATTATTATATTCAGTGTGTCTCAGTCTACTCGGTCTGTATGGAGTTAGTATTCCTTCAGATAAGGAGGATAATTTGAATAGACTCATTTAAAGATAATAATAAGTGACATAAGAGATGATATGAGGTGATATAACAGATTATTAATGAGGACAATCTTAATTAACCGTCTGAGGGACCCTCTGCACATTAACATACATTTGCTAAACTTCCCTGATTATTTCAGAAACTTAAACTTTAGTTCTGTCAAGTAAATGCATTATTCATCATCGGCCTTCCCTTCCTCCAGAGAGTCCCCCCCCCCCCCCCCCCCCCCCCCCACACACACACACACACACACACACACCTGGTTCAACGGTGCCGTCCAGATTCAGCAACACATAGGAGCTAATTTTTATGTTTTTTTTGCCCTGATAATTACCAATAACAACAAATCGGGGTGCAAACTCATAGATTTATGCATATGTCTCCTTCTACAATCCCAACGTATGACCACGGCTGGTATTTATGTGTCTCAGGTGTGACCTGTTTAAAGTGAAGGGCCATTAAAAAACCTTTCCTGTGTATGAATTTTGGAGCCGGGGGGCAGTAGGAGCCCATCACGCCACAGATGGTGTGGGGTCGACTTGGCACAGCTGGTTCCCGGTGGCGTTCTGAATCTAAATCTAAAACAGGCCGATTGAGAACTCTCTGCACATCATTTGTCGGGTCTCCGTAGTCAGTCGAGTCGTTAAAACGCTCTCTAGCTGCATTAATGAAATGTGCCTTTTTGAGGTCGGGGGAGGGGATTTAAATTAGAGGTGCACATCTCTGCTGGAAGGTGGAGGTGCTGGTATCTGGAGTCTACTATATTTCATCTTTAGCCCATTTCCTGCATTAGCACAGTTAGGAATGATGCATATATTACAAGGTAGAATTCACTCTAAATGTCTGGTAACTCAGTAACGATGCTGAGGTTGGAGCTGTGTCGGGTGTTCTGGCAGGTGTTTACCGAGAGCCAGAGAACACACCTGATCACGGTGCTGGCTGTGTGCTTGGCAGATACACAGCTCCGTCTCCTTTCTTGGCCTCTGTGTCGGTCTGTGTCGGGTTTCTCCTCCCCCGGTGTGTCGGCGGGTTAAAAGGGGAAACTCATTGAGTCTCAGCGAGGCAACACCAGTCAGAGGAGCAAGCCAAGTCTTTACACCCGCGAGGTGCAACTAAAGCAAGAGATGAGCTCATTGCTTATGATGTGCGAACACTGAGACGAGCGCTGCAGCCAGCCAAACTACTATTGAGTCTCCTTTCTAAAGATTAGGAGTGGATTTCTACATTTTTGTGAGAAATAAATGCCTACATGCTTATATGAAGGAAGCTTAAAGCTATGGTCCATTTAGTCTATCATAGAAATTGACCAATGGGAGGCATTGCTCCGAAAGGCTCCCCTGCTCCTCGTCATCCCGCCTCGTCGAATCGTGGAACACTGAGGGGAGGGGTTTGGTTGGGGGGGGGATGCTTTTTTCAAATATGTCTGAGAGGCTCAACTGATTTTCAGAATGTAGACCGTAGATTAAAGGAGGCACGGACCTCCAAAAAGCAACACAACTCACATTCTCATTCTCGGCTCCACTGGTCTGTTAACTTATAGTAATTAACTGATAGTCTCTATCTATAAAAAAAATAAGGGAATATCAAGTAAATATGGATCTTTACAGCCTGGCGGTTTTTTTTTATTTTTTATTTTTTTATATGGAGCCAGGCTAGTTGTTTCTACTTGTTGCCACACTTTACGCTAAGCTAAGCTAACCAGCAGCAGCTGAAGTATCATCACTTTCAACAGCTGTGATATGAGAGTGATAAGATTCTTATTCATTATGGCAAGAAAGAGAAAGTGAATAGGGAATGCAGTTTTTTAAAGAAGCTGATTCGTAGTCAAACTAGTTTTTCTTGTTAGAAAATGTAATTGCTGTCATATGTGAAGAATTTGTCCCAGAATTCAAATTCGAGTCTTCGGAACGATCCTCATCTCTCACCGCTCCAGACCATATGGTGGGGAAGCGTCTTCTTCATCATCTTAATTAAAGTAAACAAACGTTGGCGGCCAGTCAACTCGGGGACAGGAGTATCAATGTTCACTTCCTGTATGGCTGACGTGTAGCAGCTGCACAGGGAGCAGGACTGGAACACACACACATGACACACACACACACAGATGCCTATGTAGCACTGCCTATCACCACGTCCAGATGTTGTCAGCATGTGGTTGTCTCGCTGAAGGCCAGTGCAGACTGAGCAGTCCTTTGCAGAAGGACTGAGCACATCAAGCTGGCTCCATCACACTGGGGATCATTCTGGAAGTAAATATGCTCCTGCACCTGCCTGTGTTCACCACACATTAAACATGTGCTTCTTTTTTTTTTATACAGCTGCATTTTCCCCACTACTTTAAAACATGCCCATGGCATTCTATAAAACCATGAAACAGCTGGAGTTTGACATCACAAATCTCCAGAAGATGAAAACGCATTTAAAATCATCGCTACCGGCATACTCTTAAGCATTGTACAAAGCAGGCGGCAACCTCCGGTTCTGAACAGTGAAGCCAAGGTGGAAGTGCCTTAATCTTTTGTTCCCTCTGCTGGCCACCAGGGGGCGACTCCTCTCTGGTTGTATAGAAGTCTATGAGAAAATGGTCCTACTTCTCTATGCTGGCCACCAGGGGGCGACTCCTCTCTGGTTGTATAGAAGTCTATGAGAAAATGGTCCTACTTCTCTCTGCTGGCCACCAGGGGGCGACTCCTCTCTGGTTGTATAGAAGTCTATGAGAAAATGGTCCTACTTCTCTCTGCTGGCCACCAGGGGGCGACTCCTCTCTGGTTGTATAGAAGTCTATGAGAAAATGGTCCTACTTCTCTCTTGATGTATTATCTCAGTAAACATTGTAAACATGAGTTTATGGTCTCAATCTCTAGTTTCAAGTCTTCTTCAATCCAGCATGATGTTCATTTAGTACATTATGGTCCATTTAGAGTCCACCAGACCAGAAAGCAGGGGATGCTTTAGGGGGCGGGGCTTACCTGCTGATTGAGAGGGCGCTACCAATGCTAGTTAGCTACTAAGATGTAAAATTGCAGTACGGGTGCCGCTCTGCTGCTTGTGTTAATCAGATCCACCCGTCGCTCCTCCACAGTCCAAATATGGTCACTTCCTTCACTGGTTGCAGAAATTCCACAATGGCGACAACCAAAATAACGCAATCGAAGGCTTCAAAACAAACCAACGGGTGACGTCACCATGACAACGTCCACTTCTTCTATACAGTCTGTGGTTTCAACTCTGAATTTGAAATGTTCCCTACATATGCTTCAAGGGTAACGCAGATTTGGAGAATTTAGAAACATTCCCTGTTGGCAAAAAATCTAAAATAACTCTTTTGATCACTACTTTTTTTTTTTTTTTTTTTTACAATGTGAACAAATGTGGAAGACGCATCACTTCGTCAAACCTCATCAGAGTCTGTGATCAGAGTGTCGTGTCACCTGTGGTGTTTAATCAGGTAGGGTTCGGTGACGGATGGAGCTACTGTGCGATGTAACGGTGCGATGTCCTCAGACTGTCAGCTGAGCAGGGTTTGATGTGTTAACTCCATCCACACCTGCAGCAGTGACACGGCGTGTCAGTGCGACACGCCGTCTCCTTGATCCTGATGGAGGCCAGAAGCTGCTCACTTATGTCACATGTCGGCCCGTCTCACATTCCTGATGCACCCTTGTTTCTCCTTCTCAGGCACCAGTAACGGGTCCGTGCTGGTCTACAACCTCACCAGTGGTCTCCTCCACAAAGAACTCAGTGTCCACTCCTGTGAAGTCAGGTAAGATTTCGGGTTTCTGTGGAGTTCAATGTACAACCAAGTAGAATGTTCCCACGGTCAACGGGCGGCAGCTCTGAAAAGTGAAGCCAAGGCTAAAGTGCCTTAAACTCTCTGCTGGCCAATCAGGGGGCAACTCCATCAGAGTCAATCACCCCAAAAAGCAGGGTATGTTTTAGGGGGCGGGGCTACCTTGTGATTGACAGGTTGCTACCACGCCACCAATAAGAAGACTTCAACGCTGACCTTAAGGTTTACGAATGTGTGCACATCGGATGACATACATGTGAGATTTACCCCGGTGGCTATCAGCTCACAACAGATTGATTGTTTGTTTCAATCTCATTAGAGTCTCCAGAGGCAATTGGCAATCGCATGAGTAAAGTGTCTTGTCAGCGCTTGTCTTCCTTAGCTTGCTTTAGCGGCGGTTTTATCTCAGCATCAGTTGCCTCGTACAAACAAAGACGGCGAGTGTAGTTTCGCTTTTTTCGACAGAAACGACCTCCAAACAAAAAGATTGCAGAAGCATTGCTGTATTATATGCAAATGAAATCACGAAGGTCACAAATATAAAAAAGCCTTCATGTTGCTTTGTGAAGCCCCGAAAAAGAAGTGCAAGAAAAGAGGGATGCAATGCAAGCATCAGAACAAGTCTGGATCCATCAAAAAGACATGATGCCCTGCAGCAGGAAGTACAGCATCTCCACAAACTACACCAGGATTTAAAGATCTGGGATGTGATGAGTGGAGACGCACAGGATCGCATCGACCGTTCTGGAGGAAGAAAACAACCTTTGAGACAGAAAATCCATGTCATCGATAAAACGGTTTGCGCTCGTAAAAACAATGCAAGGACAACTACGCTCACCTGGAAGCCGTAGCGGATGTCTTGATGGCTCAGACGGGAGTCCTGGGAAGAACTGACTCTGACTCAGCAGCAGAAAGGCGCCTTCAACAGGGTTGGTACGGGTGCTGGAAATCCTTGAAAACACTTGAACTATAGTGTGGTGTTTTCAAGGTTTGAAAAGTGCTTGGATGTAGAATAAAGTGCTTGAAATGTGTGTTGTATGTGATGACATCTATGATAGAACAGAGAAAAGAAGATCTCCATATCTGAGGGACTGAAAACAGCATTTTCTGACATTTCTTTATGAAAAATGACTTTTGATGATGAACAGATGATGAAAATAGTTGGTGATTATATTTCTGTGGATCTGTTAGTGGAATTAGTTTTCCTTTCATTTGTGGTCCTTCTGTAAAAACCTGTCTCCAAACATCATGTTGGTTGTTTAGAGGACAATAACATCTCATTTAATGTGATGAACAAGTGACATAATAAGTAGACTGAATACTGACCATTGGATTGATACAAAGATGGAGTTTACCACAGCTGGAAGGTGCTGGAAAAGCAATGGACATGCACCTTGAAATGCTTTGAAAAGTGCTTGGATTTGACTTTGGAAAAGGTGTAGGAACCTTGCTTAACGCTTCAGAACAAGACTGTCAATGGCAGACTCGTAGTTCTGGACAGGTTAAAGGTCATGCATCGATGACGGACGAGAAAAAAGCTCTCATCGGACAGAAGAACTGTCTGAAAAAGATAAAGACAGAAGCTGATGAAAACGCTCTCCAATGCAAAGGGACAGCAGGACAAAGACAACGACGTTAAGTCAGAGATTGAAGCCCTGAGGCGAGAAAACCCTTCAAGGTGAGACTTGAGGCATGACGCAACAAACCTCCAGGGAACTCCAGGAAGCTCAAACAAAAAAACTTGTTGACCTTCCTCAACATCATGAAGCAAAAAGCACATAGAAATCAGGACACCATTCATTATTTAACACGTTTAGCAAACTATAATTATCATCAAGTGCGAGTTTAGGCTATTAAATAGGGGAAAAGTTGTCCATTCAAGATGTCCAACTTAAATCCATGTGGTTCTGTTTTACATTAAACTCCTTTTGCCCCGCTGTGCTTCTGCACAATGCATTGGTTAATTAACAGTCTGAAAGACCGCCGAAAAGTAGGCTGCAACCCCCATGATGCAACGGCCAAACATCAACAAAAGCATGCTGCTCTCCGTTAGATAGTATTCTATAATGAGCAACGAAACTATTTCACCGGGTTTAATTAAGCACGCGATTGAATCAATTAGCCCTTTTAAAAGAGTGATTGGGAGCAAACGCCATCCGTTCAAGCGGAGCCAGGTTTCTCTTTTAATGAGAGAAGTTGGTGATCGCAAATGCAAAACACTCCAGCAAACTTTAACGAGCCATGCAACCTGTGTGTGTTTGTGTGGATTAAAGTGAGTGATCGGCCGTTTGTTTCCTCTGCATGGATTCTGTTGTCAGCTTGACCAGGAGGCAAAGTGAAGCCAACCCTGGAGTGCTTTGAACTTGCATTCTCTCTGCTGGCCACCAGGGGGTGACTCCTCTCTGGTTGTATAGAAGTCTATGAGAAAATGGTCCTACTTCTCTCTGCTGGCCACCAGGGGGTGACTCCTCTCTGGTTGTATAGAAGTCTATGAGAAAATGGCCCTACTTCTCTCTGCTGGCCACCAGGGGGCGACTCCTCTCTGGTTGTATAGAAGTCTATGAGAAAATGGTCCTACTTCTCTCTTGATGTATTATCTCAGTAAACATTGTAAACATAAGTTTATGGTCTCAATCTCTAGTTTCAAGTCTTCTTCAATCCAGCATGATGTTCATTTAGTACATTATGGTCCATTTAGAGTCCACCAGACCAGAAAGCAGGGGATGCTTTAGGGGGCGGGGCTTACCTGTTGATTGACAGGTTGCTTCCAATGCAGTTAGCTACTGAGATAACTATATTTGTTAAGTTTAAGCAAGCTTTCTTGACAGGATCCATCTGATAACAGAATCCAGCTCTGCCGCTCATGTTCATCAGATCCACCCGTCGCTCCTCCACAGTCCAAATAGGGTCACTTCCTTCACTGCTTGCAAAATTGCAAGATGCCGAACTTTAGACTACAAAACTGTAGTCCACAAACCAACGGTTGGCGTCATCGTGACAACATAAATGTCCATCCAAAGTAAAGTGCAAACGGGACAAAAGCAAAACAAATGAATAGCAATCGAACTTGAACCCATTGAACCAGACTTTCACATCATCATAGCTTCATCAGATCTCCCTGAAACACAGCTATTGTACTCTCTCTCTTCCCGTACAGGTCCTAGTAGAGCGCTGCTGTTATTCCTGGCGCCGTGACGTACGACATTGAGATCAAAGCTTGTGAATTTTTGTGTGGTGGAGAGAGAGAGAGAGAGTGAGAGAGAGAGAGAAGGTGCTTTCATGGAAATGAGCCCAGCAGCCCAGCCATGCCAAACAGGGACTTTGCTACTTAGCATCTCATTTCCATTTAGTGGGGAAATCGACTAATTAATCATATGGCTATTTACCATCTCATTGCAGTGGAGTTTGGTGCTCCCTGAGCTGGGCCCACATAGCACAAATATTCATATCTCACACTTGCTGGTCTGTTTTTTTTTTAATCATTATTTTTTTAGACCATCTCAATTAATTGCATACAAGAGTTAGGTGTCATTTACCTCACTGCTGGCTCAGATGTTGTGGAGGGATATTTGAAAGTATTAGATAGCATTAATGTGTGTGTGTGTGTGTGTGTGTGTGTGTGTGCTTATTCCACAGGGGGATTGAATGGGTGAGTCTTACCAGTTTCCTATCCTTTGCCACTTCTTCTCCCAACAACATGGGCCTGGTGCGAAATGAACTGCAGTATGTCGACCTGCCTACAGGTGAGCGGCACACACACACACACACACACACACACACCTGTGTCTATTATCACCTGGACCTAAGGCCACCACTCCAACATTTTTATATTGCCCTTTTGTTCTTGAGCTTCCTGAAGAAACAATAACAAAGAAAATAGACACTTCAGACTCGCTCTTCTACTCTTTTTAATTTGTCTCTCTGCGTCTGTGTGTTGTCCGGGAGACTCTTCTTCTTCTCCTCCTCCTCCTCCGGGGGTGACTCACACACTCCTCCAGAATTGGTTGACAACTAAACAGTGTTTGGGCAGCGCCGAGGGACGGCGCTCTGAAAATGAGATGCCCTCATGAGTTCCTGCAGAGCGGCTTGGATCCACTCTGCCCGATCACGGCTCTACAGAATTACTGCAGCAGTAACCAGCTGCTGTGTGTTTTGATCTCTTTCAGCGCGAGTTGGAAAGATGGTTAAATGTCTCTTTCTTTTGAAAATATATTTATAAAGATAGCATGGATTGGATAAGAACGAATAATTGATGGCGCGTCTGATTTGTGTGTTTTGCACGGTCACTAAAAGAAATAGAGTTTGGGTCCTAGAGCCTTTATCTTCAGTTGGGAAAGTCCCTTCTTTAATGACTCTCGCTCTAAAGCACCGGAGTCGTCAAAGTTAACAGTCCACGGCATTAACTTTGCTTACAAGAGAGCACACTTTCCAACACACACACATACTTAATTGTTTCTCCTCTCGAGGTTGAATGCATAAAAGTGACTGAGACCCTCCGAGGTGTCCTCAGCAGGAAATGTAGCCGCCGGTCGGGCATAGAGGCTGTAAGGCTTCTGTGTTTGCTCACGGCATTCTGGGAAATAAGCTTTTTTTTTTGCTGTCTTAAGATGAGCAGCATCGCTTTAACCTGTGTGTGTTGAGTACCGAGATACAGTAGAGGACGTGTTTAGCGTAGCATAGCATGAAGATGACAAGGGGAAGCGAGGGGAGACGGCTCCATCCAAACAGAGAAATCTACCTTTCAAGAACTCCCAAAGACGTCTTATTTACGGGTTGCAACTTCTTCTACGGTGAGGAATAAAAGACAAACGAACAGCAAACTTATTCTAGTTGCAGATGTTCTCATAATCTTTTTGATACATTATGTTTTAATGTTAGATGATGAAGTGACAGTTTGCAGGTGTTCCTGTACTTGAGCTAACTATGTTCATGTAATTTATTCAGGAACATTGAGCATGAACAAGTCCTCGCACTCAGACAGACGACACCTTCTTCCCGGTACAGCAGGATCCTCCTCCGATGAGATTTGAGCCTTTTTTAAAAATGCAAAAAAAATCTTCGTCTTCGCAGCTCGTCTTTCTCCACCGTGGAGAAACCAGACGAAAGCAGCTGTTCTCAGCGGACACGCTCTCTCTATCTGTGAAAGGATGTACAGTCTGCTGCAATAGCGGGGTGGAGTCGGTAGCCAACTGGGTTTGCATTGCCTCACGAACGGCATAAATATTTATGCCGTGTGCGGATGATAATTGCGGTATTGTTTATACATGCAGGATGGTGGCGGCGTGTCGTGATCATGCACAGTAAAGGGGCTGGAGGCTCTGACATTGCCACGTTCCCTAGAAAGAAGCACTTCCTTTTTTTTTTGCATAAGAGCAGATTAAGGGGGGAAAAAATGTGCGTTCAGGACCTTGAGACGTGTTTGTGAATGCGCTTTCGACACTTTGGAATTAGAATAATTGATTTAAACCTGTCGGCTGTTGATGTGAAGAGTTGGATGATTGACACTCTGGAAACTAAAGAGGACACGACGAAGACGGTTAGTGCACCACAGGTCTCCTTAGCTATTCTGCTCCCTTCTGCCGTCATAACAAAACAGCTGGAGGTCACCCCCCCCCCTCCGTATCATCCTCAACAACCACAGACACCGCTGCTGCTTTTACATTTCAAAGAGGCCACCTCCCTGAGAGTCTTCAGCAAAATGAGATCAGCACCTCCTTCGGCAAATGTGATAAGATCCGCCTGAAGGGTATTCTTGTTTTGGTGTAAGGGGGGGCACCTTGATGCTTCTGCATAATGTCCACACCTCGCCAGCGTGGAAGGTTTGGGAATGACAAGCCGAGACTAGAGCAAGCGGTGACAATGCGCTTCTCCCGCTCCGGCGAAGGAGATGAAAACCCGGAAAAAGTGAAATCAATCGGTGTCTTCACAGGTGTGAGGAAGGAAACCGTCGTCACCTCCTCTCCCTCACATGCTGTGTGCGTGTGTGTGTGTGTGTGTGTCTGTGTGTGTGTGTGTGTGTGTGTGTGTGTTTTCCAGGCAGATGCTTTGCATTCAGAGGCGAGCGAGGAAACGATGAGCCACCCATCGAGATGATTAAAGTGTCTCATCTCAAGTGAGTCGCCTGCTCCCCACACACACACGCACACACACACACACACACACACACGCAAGCACACGCACTTAAACACGCACAGTACATTAACATATAAACACACCCTCCAAGTCTTTTCTGTCTCTGGATATATGATTCCATATTTTAAAGGGTGGATCGTTCTAGCTTGTTTTTTCCGCCCCAGAAGTGTGATAATAACCAGACACTCTGCAGAAAAACAGTGAAAACACACATCTATCTCTGTTGTTTGTTTTTCGTTTCCTTACTTCACACCTTCATGTTGATGAAGATGAAGGTAATCAGAGAGCAGCACTCTTCTGTACTATAGTCTTTTCAAGGGCGCCATCGTTTTGGCAACGCCAAGCAACCTCGTTCTTTTTTTTACAAATATGATGTAATGCGTTATAACAGAAAGCTCCGGTTATTCTGCTAAACTACTACAGATAATTGATGTATTGGTTGGATTAATATTCAGTAACTGATTCAGCTCAGTGTCACTCAATATAACTGCGAGACCCTGAAAATGCAGAGGGACCTTTGTGTGCCTCGGGCTGAACTGATCGACATGATGTTCTTCTCCCTCCTTTTTATAGACATCGTTATCTCGTTCTATAATTTATGACTTGGACACTCGTGTAAACTTCCTGCCTGCTGCTGTCAGACTGCATCATAAACACGGCCCCCAGTAGACCCCGAAACTCACAATGATCACCTCCTTCCCTCACTCATCCATGTGCACTAACGATATCAACCTACACCACTTTGCAATATCAATATTCTCTGCTAAATCAACATTATATGCATCCTTGTCGCATCCTGTTTGCTCATATTTTGCTTTTTACTTATTTATTAGATTTCTTCTGTTATTAATATTCATGATTTTACTTACTTTTGTTCCGTCTTGCCTCTTGTTGATGCGCCTCCTCTTTGCTGCTGTAATATTGTGAAACGTCCCCCCGCGGTGGGACTAATGAAGGATTGTCTGATCTTAAATGAAAAGTTGAATTTGTTATTTGTGGGCGATAAAACGCCCCGACTCATTAGATCTCGTGCGACCGCCTGCTTGTGTCGGCTAATGTTTCTCTGCAGCGTGACTGTGGCAGTTTAGTGTTTATGAATGCTAAAAAGGAGTTTAGCTTTCAGTATTATTCCTTAAACTGTCACTTGTTGCCGACTGCTATTCAACATTTAGATGAAACATGATATGATGTGCTATAATAGACACACCACATCGTGGGGTAAAATCTGTAATAATTACTGGACAGTATCTGTCTTTTTAATCTAAATTAGAGATAATATGTTATCTTCACGGATTCGTATCGTGTAATAGCCGGAGGGTTGTGTAGTTACAGGAGCTTTCATAAGCTGTGTTTTTGCACTGTTGGATTCTGGTTCTCCACCCGGAGGTTCATATATCGGCTCTGGAGCAGAGATGTTGTTGCATGGTCGTGTTTTTGTGAAGGAGGTGCTTGTTTCCGTGGGTTTGTTGGAGGATTCAGACGGCTGAACTCCGGGTCACCAGTCTGAATAGAACTACAGTTTGGTTTAAGAGTTGTGTAGGGGTTATAGTGGGGATTGTGGTAGTGGATGTTTTGAGGTTGAGTGTGTGTGTGTGTGACGTCCTCAGACAGTACCTGGTGGTGGTGTTCAGGGACAAACCTCTGGAGCTGTGGGACACCAGGACGGGCACGCTGCTCCGGGAGATGGCCAAGAACTTCCCCACCGTCACGGCACTGGTACGGAAACCCCTTAGATCCTCGGGCAGGGCCGTTCTAACTGTTCCAAAGTCCAGGCTCAAAACCAGAGGTGCCTTTTCCACCAGAACCCTATTCTCCACCAGAACCCCCATCTCCTCCAGGGCCCCCTTCTCCACCAGGGCCCTCGACTTTGGAACGACCTGCTCGAGGAGCTACTGCTAAATTCACCTCTTTTAAATCACTTCTTAAAACACACTTTTATAGATTTGCTTTTGTGTTTTTATTTTATATATTTATTTATATTTGATTGTCTTTTGACCTTATCTCTACTGATGTGTTTGTTGTATTTGTGTACCTGGCCATATTTATATGCTGCTTATTATATTTATATTCTACTTGTTATTGTTATTATTAGTAATTCTGAAACACAAGGAAGCTGCACACAGAGATCTCTGGCAGGTTCGTCTGCAAACGACCTCCGATGTCGTAAAACACAAAGTCTGCGCCTCACATAATACCCTCCGTTGCTGTTTATGCCAAAACAGAAATGAAACTCACCCAAGTCAGTCTGCTGCTGGCCGCGATGCAGCGCCATAAAGCAGCATGTGTGTACTGCTAGTTCTGTTAGCCGTTAGCCTAGCGTACTGCAAGCTGTTAGAACCGTGCATCCAAAACCTCTTGCAGCAGAATGTGAGACTCGCCGGGGACGGAGAAAGACACAACACACACACACACACACACACACACACACACACACACACACACACACACACACACACACACACACACCACCGATGGGGATAATTACTGAACTGTGACATGTGTAGGGTTGCTCGTTTGCATTCTCAGCTGCATATCTCCAGTTAAAATATTGACTGGGAACAAGCCACACTGCCAGCGCTGTATTAATACCCCGTGTTGACGCTTCTCTCTGTTAATAGTCTCTTCTGCTTGGTGGGGTTGGTGGGGTTGGGGGCCATTTGAAAGATTAGTCTGAAAATTTTCCCCGAGCTCAGCAAAGAACGGTGGCTTCTGGCTTTGGGTCAGGGAAATGCTCATAAAAGAAGAGTTATGCAGGACTAACTTCACAGCGGGGCTGTAAAACTCCTCCACAGCACGAATAAAAACCCACCGGTAACCTTAATAATACATGCCGGCCTACCCCAGCACCATATTGCTGTCTCATTTCCATATTGATTGCAACCTCAAGTCGAGCAGACTGCAGACACGAAGCTCCAGCAGTAGGAAGGCTGGAGAAAACGGCCCTCTTGTGTGCCGTAGTTTAATGTATACGAGCAGCTACTTCCCATCCCTCCTCTCTCGCTGTCGGGGGGGTTTTTGTTTGTTTTGTTTATGCCAGGAAGGTGTTTTTTTGTCTGTCTGGGTCTTTGTCTGGGATTTGACTGCAGTCCATGTGCTTGTTGTGTGTGTGAACAGGAGTGGTCGCCGTCCCACAACCTGAAGAGTCTGAAGAAGAAGCAGATGGCGGCGAGGGAGGCCATCGCCCGGCAGACGGTGTCGGACGCGGAGCAGAGCAGCGTTGAGTCCTCCGTCATCAGGTCAGCGCGGTGACGCCTTCACAAGCTGGACGACTTTTTGAAAGCCAAGGGGCCGATGTGCAGCTACTATGTACACTAGTGGTGGGACGATATATCGGAATATTGAAATATCGCGATACTCCCTGCTGCGATATGTTATCGATACACTGACGCCAAATATCAATATACAAAATATTTCCAGTTAAAAATAATTCTTTATTCCGTGCATTAATAAGCCTGTTAGCATTTTGCCTCACAAGAGACACTACTTCCTCTTTATGTTTTTATTGGAATGATGTCACACGTAGACATCAGTCAGTGATAAATCGGGACGACGATAAGACACCACAATGCAGTGAATAAACACATAAAATACGATTAATTCCTGCTTTTTCGCCTTTTCACTGGTATTTATTCTGCATCAGATACACAGGTTTCGTGATGCATATCCTAGATGATTTCTTGCAATATCTCGCGTATCACAGAATCGTGATATCATTATCGTAATGTTATCGTATCGTGAGTTACTCTGTGATTTCCACCCCTAGTGTACATACACGATCTGTTTCATATTTCTGGGATTGCTGTGAATTATCGTTCTTGGAAAGAAAATCTGAATTGTTGCATCTGGAGTTTAAGTGATTATTAATGATATAAAAGTTTTGCAGTAATGTTTTCATTCAGTCCAATCCATTTATCCGTCACATTTTAGCTGACTATTACAACTGTTCCTATTCATCCATTACTTTTAGCTAACTACTGTTAAACCATTTCCTTATTTGACCCATTGCTCGTAGCTACGTATTTAAATAGCGATAATGCCTCGCCGTGGTCGGCTGCAGAACAGGACGCCAAGATGTCCCAAAGTCCAACGATATCTCAAATGGGAAAGAGGTGCAACAGCGAGGTCTGACACGTTTTCTCTGCTCCAGTCTGCTGCAGGACGCCGAGAGCAAGTCGGAGACCAGCCAAGCCATCTCGGCCAGGGAGCACTTCGTGTTCACGGACACGGACGGCCAGGTCTACCACATCACCGTTGAGGGCAACACGGTCAAAGACGGGGCTCGGATTCCCCCCGATGTGAGTTTAATTTCTATTTCTCTCTTCTTTTTTACTTAAAATGCTTGTGATCTACTTCCACGGTCATCCAAAGATACACTTTTCTGTCTTGCCATTTAAATTCACATTTATTTTAATCCTCTCCGTAGACACAGATCTGAAATCTGTCTTTTCTTTCCCCTGTGAGTACGACTCCTTCAAGTCCTCCTCTCTGTAAATGTATTTATCTCCCTGATCCGTCGAAGCTATTCATCATCATTTTCTCTTAGTATTGCACACCGTCCCTCTCACACACCGGGTTTCACTTTTACTCACCACATCCATCATTCTGCCCTTTCTTTTTTTTATAACAAAACTAACGAGTCCCCCTTTTTTTAGCTCTTTTTTCTGTCATCTATTGTTTCGTGCTCCCACATCGTCTCTCTTATCTCAAGGTTACATTTTATTCATATTGATCTCAATGTCACGGAGGATTAAAAGATGATAGCGGTCTATGTATATGTGATCAAACATCTGCACTATCTATAATAAGGAAGGAATCTTTCTGGGTGTTTCGCCACTCTACACAAATTGAATCCTACTTTAAAGTAAAGCCATCGCTCCCCCTCTAAATGGTGGCTCCACCACAGCAGTCTGCAACCTAATGTGCTGCAGATTTATGTATTTTTTTCCAGGTTAAAACTTTTTCTTTCACCATCTGAATGTGTGATTTTTTTGCATGTGTCATCGGTTGTTTTTTCCTCCCCAGATTGTGTTTTGCACGTGTTTTGTCCACCGGTTCAGAGCACGACTCTTAAACTGTATTTACCAGTAAAAGCCATTCATTTGCGGCGGCAGCAAAAAATCCTCCCGGCTAGTAAACGGAAACAAGCTTACGGCTGACGATGGGGTTCTTTTCACCTGAGTGACGACAGGATGCGGTTGTGAAATCATCACAGCATGCTGTTTTTACTTTTACAAGTCGATGCTCGCAAAGAGAGCCCTTTATTGTCGATGAAATAAAAAGGTGTTTTCGTCCCTCAAGCATTAGATTTTCTCCAGAGTGACAAGACAGTGAAGCTCTTGTTTACTATTGAAAACTTCCTTTGACTCATTCTCTGGTTCCGACTCATAATCCCATTGAGCTGAGTCATGCTTTAGAGTCGATATAACACCGTCTGTTGTTTGTTGTTGATGGAGCCACATCTGTCAGCGAACGCCAGAGGAGTCACATGTACAGACTGTACTCTCCACCGAGTACAAGTACACATACATAGAGACTCTGGTGGAATAGAAGTATAGATACTTGTGTTTAAAGACACTCTGGTGAAAGTAGAAGTACACATACTTGTGTTTAAAGAGACTCTGGTGAAAGTAGAAGTATAGATACTTGTGTTTAAAGAGACTCTGATGAAAGTAGAAGTACACATACTTGTGTTTAAAGAGACTCTGGTGAAAGTAGAAGTACACATACTTATGTTTAAAGACACTCTGGTGAAAGTAGAAGTATAGATACTTGTGTTTAAAGACACTCTTTTGAAAGTAGAAGTACACATACTTGTGTTTAAAGAGACTGGTGAAAGTAGAAGTACACATACTTATGTTTAAAGACACTCTGGTGAAAGTAGAAGTATAGATACTTGTGTTTAAAGACACTCTTTTGAAAGTAGAAGTACACATACTTGTGTTTAAAGAGACGGGTGAAAGTAGAAGTACACATACTTATGTTTAAAGACACTCTGGTGAAAGTAGAGGTATAGATACTTGTGTTTAAAGAGACTCTGGTGAAAGTAGAAGTACACATACTTATGTTTAAAGACACTCTGGTGAAAGTAGAGGTATAGATACTTGTGTTTAAAGAGACTCTGGTGAAAGTAGAAGTATAGATACTTGTGTTTAAAGAGACTGGTGAAAGTAGAAGTACACATACTTATGTTTAAAGACACTCTGGTGAAAGTAGAAGTACACATACTTGTGTTTAAAGACACTCTGGTGAAAGTAGAAGTATAGATACTTGTGTTTAAAGAGACTCTGGTGAAAGTAGAAGTACACATACTTGCATTTAAAGAGACTCTGGTGAAAGTAGAAGTATAGATGTTTGTGTTTAAAGACACTCTTTTGAAAGTAGAAGTACACATACTTGTGTTTAAAGAGACTGGTGAAAGTAGAAGTACACATACTTATGTTTAAAGACACTCTGGTGAAAGTAGAAGTACACATACTTGTGTTTAAAGAGACTGGTGAAAGTAGAAGTACACATACTTATGTTTAAAGACACTCTGGTGAAAGTAGAGGTATAGATACTTGTGTTTAAAGAGACTCTGGTGAAAGTAGAAGTATAGATACTTGTGTTTAAAGAGACTGGTGAAAGTAGAAGTACACATACTTATGTTTAAAGACACTCTGGTGAAAGTAGAAGTATAGATACTTGTGTTTAAGAAGACTCTGGTGAAAGTAGAAGTATAGATGTTTGTGTTTAAGAAGACTCTGGTGAAAGTAGAAGTACACATACTTGTGTTTAAAGAGACTGGTGAAAGTAGAAGTACACATACTTGTGTTTAAAGAGACTGGTGAAAGTAGAGGTATAGATACTTGTGTTTAAAGAGGCTCTGGTGAAAGTAGAACTAGTTCAACTTCTTTATTAAAGTAAAAAGTATCTGAAGGACATTTCTACTGCAAGGCTGACTGAATGTGGCATCATATTAATAAGAAAACAAATAATCAATATTTGCCCTCAAATGCAAAAGTAAAGTAACAAGCCTGTTTTCTGAAAATATGAGGAGTAGAAAGTACAGATGTCTGCTTTAAAATGAACTTGGGAGTAAAAGTTAAGTACTGAAGTATTCATCACTCAGCTCACAATGTGATTATTAAATTATGTATTTTGGATTTAAATGAGTTTCCCTTCAAATCTTTCAAACCAATGCATATTTGTACGATACAGTCGATGTGCTACATTACTAAGATGCGAGATGCATCATAGAATGGATTATTCTAAAGTCTAAAATCATCTTTCTGTTCTGAAGAAAAAGAGTCTTAAATAATAAATAATAATAATAATAAATCCTCCCGTGTTGTTCCTCCGCCGGTGCCTTTGACCTGCAGACGGAGACGCCGCCGCCGGTTTACCCGGGGGATCAGAAAGCCTTATCTCGCTGATGGGCTACAGATTAATTGTGCAAAGATTTGCATACCTTCAAAGTAGGGGATTGATGGGAGATCTTTATATCTCCTGTCGGGGGAACGAACAGAAACTCTCCCTAAAAAGTTTTTTGGCGGCGTCATTCAGCGGGGAACACACTGAAGGTCAGCTGACACTTAATGTCTTCACATCAGCACTCCGTCTTGTGTTGAAGCCTCACTTAACCTCCGAACAACGTTTTTATGATGATGTGGGGGGGGGGGGTGTTTTTTATGGCCCGTTGATTGACTGTATTAAAGGGGAGGCTTGTTAACAGCATAGCATTAGTTTTATCTCCATCCTCCTAATTAATTGCAGCATGATCGCGGACTTATGATTATTTTAAAACATGGACACTGTCTATGTTATTCTAGCTCTATGATGTCTGTAATAATGGAAAATAATCCACACAGACCAGATTCTTCACATCACCTGTCAAAACGCTAGAATAGATGTTTAAGTTAACTTATATAAATACACATTTTGTCTTAATTCTGGCAGATAATTAGACAGTTAATCCTCATGTCAAGGAAAACGACCAATCAGAGCCCAGGAGCCTCTACCACAGTGTTTTCAGAAACATCATTTACTATTTAGTGATCCGACTGGGCTCAGATCAGCCGTATCACTGTTTCACAGGCATCACAGATCCACTTTAGCTGAAAATATCTGTGTGCATGTTATTAACTTATATCACAATATAAACAACTATTAAATACTGTTTTAAAAGGCAGACCAGGAGAGATGGGGCTGCACTCCGTCCAGCGTACGAGACAGGCATGCCGAGGGGGAGAATAAATCCTCCACACCAATTTGGCCTTCTCTATTCCAAATAATCCAGCCACGTAACCGTCCAGTCATGAAATGAAATCTCCCTCCGTACGCTGCTCGTCGCCGTGGTAACATGCACCAACGTTAAAGGCTCGTAAGCAGAAGTAATCCTGGCCCGTCTGAAGCCTCTGTTGTAAAAATAAATAGAACATATTCCCACGATGTAATCCATCATGTCCCCCTTCAGGATGATCCCTCACTAATGAATAAATGATGTCATCCCTCCCGTGCTGCAGGGCAGTATGGGTAGCATCACCTGCATCGCCTGGAAGGGAGACACGCTGGTGCTCGGGGACGTGGACGGGAATCTCAACTTCTGGGACCTCAAAGCTCGTCTGTCCAGGTAAACGCTCCACTTCTCTGTCTTCTATGTGAGTTTGAGTATTCTACATTACTTACCTGCAATACTCCACACTATTTATTTTGTCTGTGTTGGGTTTGATTACTGTTTTAAATGTGTTTTTTTTTATGACTTGCGGTTTTTTATTTTTGCTGTTTTTATAGATATCAGTTACACCGGGGGAGGGATTACATTACACACATTCATTTTTAAAAAGACATAAAATGAAATGAAATAAAAGACAAGCTTGTCTCTCACACAGTAGTCAAGAACAGTGTCTTACCTCTGAGGTTTTTATAGATGAACTATTAATCTTCCTGTCCTGGAGCCTAAATAACATTCTTATCATATGCAGCTTTTATTTTGGAGACAAAACTAAACCTGCCCAAAAAGTTCAAGGACAGTCGGTTGCTATTTTCCCATTTTTTAAAGCCAATGGGGAAAGATATGGATGTGGAGTAGGGAGGGATCAATGACCGATGCTGTTGATGCGTTCAGGGGAATCCCGACGCATCGTGGCTGGGTGAAGAAGATCCGCTTCGCCCCGGGGAAGGGAAACCAAAAGCTGCTGGTCATGTACACCGACGGAGCCGAGGTCTGGGACACCAAGGAGGTGAGGCTTCACACACACACACACACACACACACACACATTATCAATTCCCAGCATGCATCACCTGGCTGCACTCGACTAAAAGGGAGAGAATCTGCAAACCGTCTGCAAGTTGGTAGCGGAGTTACTTTCCAGATTGAGTGTGGCAGAATGAATGTGTAATCACAGGAGCCCTACTATGCTGCGCCGGGGTGCGTTCCACTAATGTCCCCTCTCAAACTACGCCGTAATAATAACAGGCCCCGCCGTAATTATGCTGTTGTATTAAAGCATCATTACTGGGCTCGCACACGAGCCCTAAAAGCTTTTCCACTCACATATATAAGCTCAAATGCAGCAGGATGGATGATCCCGACTCCTGCAAGGGACGTGCATCCTCGCTTTGTTTACCGAACTCATCATCATCATCATCATCATGATCTGGAAACTCCTCTCTCCCTGCAAGGTCTGCATTTCACCTCCTCCACGAATCCTCCGGGCTGGTTTACGCTCCACTTCATCATTGGATCTGACGACGGGTTTTTTTGTTTGTTTATCTGTATCCACGGCAAAATGCTTGTTAGCTTACCCATAACTAGAAACAATGAGAAGGCAGATGGATGTGGGCACAGATAGATGCTCTGGTGTTTTTAAGCAGTGTACGGTGCAGGGAGGGGGGGGATCCCACCGGAGCACTGTTGTCTGTGTGGAGGGATGTGTTTTCTTGAGGGGAGCGTGGATCCGACACGGGACGCAGTTTTCAGACCCCCGATCGTAAAAAAAGCCAGACAATAGATGGATCGAGCAGCGGAGGGGAAACGAGCAGTAGGGAGGAGGGAGGGGGGAGCAGCAGAGATCTCTGAAATGCTTCAGCGCTCTGCTGACAGCCGGGTTACGCCGACTCCCATACAGCCACATAAACGCCAGAGATACGGAGGTTTCTTTAGAAACACCTTGTGAAAAGACTTCTCCACGAGTCTTCCACTTCCACTCCACGGACCCAACGATGATATGTTGAGGTTTCTTTCTTTCCACAAATGTACTTATTGTAAGTCGCTTTGGACAAAAGCTAAATTCCCTAAATGTAAATCTAATTGCAGTTTTGCCTGTTTTTCGGTTGAGGAGATATCTGCTGAAATTAAAAAAACAAACCCAGCCCGTACATGTCGTTCTCCCTTTGAGTCCTGCAGAGAAATAGGGATGCACTGGTATCAATATGGGTCGATGCCGAGTGCCGATCCGCACGGTGTTGATGCGCTCCGTCTGCTGTGTGGACCAGACTGGGATCAATATTATATGTGCGAGGCGGCTTCAGGCTTGTAAACAATGCTATCCTAACATTGTGAAACCAAATGTAACACATGAATACATGCAGCCTGATCTCACCGATCCTCCTCCTCCTCGTCTCGCAGGTCCAGATGGTGAGCAGCATGCGGATCGGCCGTAACGTGAACTACCGCATCTTGGACATCGACTGGTGCACGTCGGACAAGGTGGTGCTGGCCTCCGACGACGGCTGCATCCGAGTGCTGGAGATGGCCATGAAGTCGGCCAGCTACCGCATGGATGAGCAGGACCTGACCGGTGAGCCGGCATATTGGGCAGGATAAGAGATATTCACTATTGCTGGGAAACAGCCGTGACTTAATATTGTGAATCTGCTCAGACCCGGTGTGGTGTCCTTCCCTGCTGGTCCCCCGAGCTGCCCTCACCCTCAAGGCTTTCCTGCTGCTGCAGCCCTGGTCAGGAACCTTCACCATGGACATCACACAGGTGTAAGTCTGGGGTCCACTCTAAAGTCTCCGTAGAGCTCAGGACTAAGGATTTCATGTCACGATAATCATCAAAATATGCTTAAACCTCTTAAAATGACGCCGGTATCACTTTAAGAAACAAATATTTTACTCCATCACTGATACGTCCCTTTTTAAAACAGCATTTTACCTTCTTAACTATAGATTCTTGAACTTTGGGATGAAGACAGATTTAAACTCTTCAGAAACTTCCCGGCTGTCAAAGACTGACCTCTCACCTCCGGATGGGACGATATAAAAGTCTTATTATAGTGAATTTATGTTATCGGGATAATCATGAATGATATCTAGCTGGCTGTCATGCTAGAGAAATGTGTAAGGAAGATTCTTAAGTCTTGAAATACCCAGAAGCAATGAAATATTGTTTCTCAAACAAAAGTGGTTTCAGTATGTTTTTACTGTCATTTTAAGAACTTTAAGCATATTTTGATAATTATAGAGATATAATAATCACAAATGAAATGATCGTATCATCCCATGTGGACTCTCACCACATACAGTATGTCATTCAGAACTGAATAAATGGGGCTTGAGGTTTTGAGCCGCCGTATATTTCTAGTTTAAAGGTGATTTGAGGCTGATTTGAGTTCAGTTTGAAGTCACAAACTACTGTGTGAGCAGAAAACGGTCTGGAGGAAAGGTAATTGTGTTTCGTAATAAATGAAATAGAAGTAATGAGATCTGAAAGCCTGAACCCTTCTTCAGAATCAGTATTTGATTAAACGATAATAAGACTTGCCTTGCTGTGTTTCCCTGTACACAAACACCCAGGCATTCTGCTTTTTAACCTAATAATAAAAAAATAAAAAAGCAATTTGTGAAAGTAAGCAACTCATCTTTGTAAACAAGTCGCCGTGGCGGCAAATAGAGGAGCTTTGTGCGTTTTTCTTTCAGATGGCTTCATCTGTGTTTAACGAGTAGCCTGATGGAATTTTGCCCCATTTAACGGAGTCCTCAGTGCGACTCTTTCCTTCCATTAAACACACACAGCTGCCTCCTCATAAAGACCTCAGCCTTCACGCTGGAATACAATCATCTCATATCAACTCGGCTCCTCGTTTAACACCAGGTTTATTTTAGGGAGGACGAGGCGAGGAGCAACTTGAGACATTCTCCATCCTTCTGTTTCAGAGACTACAACGAGAAGGACGAAGTCAAAGGCCTGATCCAGGAGCAGCTCAACTCCTTGTCCAAGTGAGTTACTTTCCAACAAAATAGAGCATTTATATTAACGTCACGATGCCTAGTGTGTAGTTTCTGCTTGCACTCAGAGTCCCAGGTTCCTTTGTGTTTTTGCGACAGCAGCAGGTCCCGAACGAGCGAGTAGTCTGCAGGTTGACAGATAAGAAGCCACCGCTGTGTTCCAGACGTGTAATTGGCTCCCGCTATGTTGTGATGATTGTCTCGTCTCTGATTGGCTCCCCAGCGATATGAAGAGCGTCCTGCAGGACCCGGAGCTCAGCCTGCTGCAGCGCTGCCTCCTGGTCTCACGGTGAGTTCAGGCTCGGCACGGACTCGGCAGCGCTTTGTTTGCCTGCACAGTTTGGCTCTTTTTACTGGAAACTGTTTGTCAGCGTTCAGAAAGTAAGTTGTCAGTTCTGAGGGAAGTGTAGTTCCTGTAAGCGGGGGAAACAAACACCGACTCTTCCAGGATACAAACAGCTTTTAGAAGGATAGAAGATTAACTCTTTGTCTTCCGCTGTGTACGTTAAAGGTTGCATTACTTGATATCCTCTTAACACACCGATAACAATAAATACATTAAATGCTCTGACATAAAAAGTAATTTGTGTCGATGGCCGGACTGTAAAAACCCCGTCCAATCAAAAAGAAGCCGTGATGGAGAAACTAATTGGCTCCTGCCTGTCTGTCGGTGTTTACTTCCTGATTGAACTCAGCTGATCTTTGTCAGTTTGGCGATGCGTTCAAAGTCAAATTCTCTGTGGTTTTTCCAAATGACCCACTCCACCTTTAAGTTGAATTAAATCGAGTGATTTCTCTCCACAAACCTCGACGTAGGGGTCGACTTTATTATCATCAGTGAAGTTTTCACAGCCGTTATTTGAGGAATGTCGATATAAACATGTTTTTTTTACATTTTACTTTACATTAACACTATGTAAAGTAATTGGGAAAGACAGACAAGAATGTAATATTATGAAGAAATATTTAGTTTTAAAACGATTATCGGCCTGATCACAAATTCTTCCTGAAACTGTCGTGATTTTCTTTTCGTCTTTAAAAAAATAAAAAATAAAACAAATCACATGAGAGCTGCAGTCAGCGAGTCTGATCTCATCTCTGCTCCAGTTCTCATTTCCCTCGAGCATCTGATGAATCTGGAGCAGCCGGTCTGAGCAGGAAATGCAATCTCTGCGTCCCGTTCCTAAAGCCCTGATTTACCTGGAAAGTCCCAGAGACCCTTTCTGCTGCCATCGTGCTCGCACGGAGAGATCACGATTACGTCGCTGCAGCCAGCCAGCGAGCCGGCCAAGTTTTATCATTCCGTCGGTACATGGCGAGGTAACCTAGCAACAGCCGTGTGCCAGTGCAGATATGTTAAAGGGATGATGAGGGCAGTAAACAACGGGAGAACAGGCAGTAGGCAGCAGAGAGAGGGGGGGGAGACAGGAACTGGTCATTAGAGAGCGTCCAATCAGCTGATGCCGTGTGATAACCTGCAGGCTGTTCGGGGACGAGTCGGACCTCCACTTCTGGACGGTGGCGTCCCACTACATCCAGGTGTTCGCCCGGTCCCGTCAGCTGAGCGTGTCCGCCGCAGAGGGCCAGACCCAGGCGCCGCCGCCACCGCCGCCTCAGAACCACCTGGACATCTGCCACGATGTCCTGTGTGAGAGCTCCTACTTCCAGGTCAGTGGGACGGGAGACAATACAGACAAATACATCATCCCAGCAGGCAGCGTTTCAAAATCCCCAGTCAGAGACACACACACACACACACACACACGCACACACACACACACACGCACACGCACACACACACACACACACACGGACACACACACACACACACGGACACACACACACACACACACAGAAGGCTTTCTCACGTCATCCACAGCCGTCCACTCCATTCAACTATCATTTTTACACAGAGATCCCCCATAATCACATGGAGAATTATTATTTTTTTAAGTTAATTTTTGATCATATCATCCCATGTGGACTCTCACCACATACAGTATGTCATTCAGAACTGAATAAATGGGGCTCAAGAGGTTTTTAGCCGCCGTATATTTCTATTTTAAAGGTGATTTGAGGCTGATTTTAGTTCAGTTTGAAGTCACAAACTACTCTGTAAGCAGAAAACACTCCAGAGTAAAGGCAATTGTGTTTAGTAATAAATGAAATAGAAGTAATGAGATCTGAAAGCCTGAATCCTTCAGAATCAGTATTTGATTAAACGATAATAAGACTTGCCTTGCTGTGTTTCCTTGTACACAAACACCCAGGCATTCTGGGTTTTTAATCTAATAATAATAATAAAAGCAATTTGTGAAAGAAAGCAACGTCTCCTTTTACACAAGCGTCCCGGTTTTAAGGAACCCAAGACGCCGTAATGTGTAACACGACGGACCGTGTGACCCATTTAAAGAAGCGGCAGAAATGCGATCGCCAACACAACGATGGCGGGTAGACGGAGAGTTTCTTCTGCTCGTCGTGCACATTTCCATGACTCCTGGAGCTCAAGCGAAGCTGCTGCATCATGACGTGAAACTTCTTCTTCTGAGCTCGTTAATCCCAAAATGTTCCGGCTTCCCGGCTCTCCCGTTCACACTGAGGTCATTTCTCCTCTGAGACGACCTTCGTCTCCACCTTTCACACTCACGATGTTGCTGGAAAAAAGGCTTCGTAAATCTGGCTAACGATGTCGTGTATCTCCTCTCCTCATCTCCCCTCTTTAAGCCTTTGAGGTCAAACCTATCTTTTCACTTCGCCCTCACTACATTTAATCCCATCCTCCAAATGATCCTCGCCCATCCCGGGACAAGCTCAATTAAAAAAGAAGACAAGTAAAAGCCTCCCCTTTATTTGCAACCGTGTCACCGTTGGGATCGATGCCGAGGACTCGTGCAAACAAAAGCTTCCGTCTCCAACTTTAACTATCGACCTGGTTTGCTGTGGAGGAGTGTGAGGGAGGGTTGCACGGTGGTGTAGTGGGTAGCACTCTCGCCTCACAGCAAGAGGGTCCTGGGTTCGATTCCCGGGTCAGCCTGGGTTCCGTCTGTGTGGAGTTTGCATGTTCTCCCCGTGTAAGCGTGGGTTCTCTCCGGGTTCTCCGGCTTCCTCCCACAGTCCAAAGATATGCAGGATGGGGATAGGTTCATTGATGACTCTAAATTGCCCGTAGGTGTGAATGTGAGCGTGAATGGTTGTTTGTCTCTACATGTCTCCCTGTGATAGACTGGCGACCTGTCCAGGGTGAACCCTGCCTTCACCCAATGACAGCTCCAGCCCCCCCGCGACCCTGAATACAGGATAAGCGGTAGACGATGGATGGATGGATGGATGGAGTGTGAGGGAGTCACTTCAGAAAACGCCCATTGGTTGGTTCTCCAAGATCCACCTTTATGTCACCATAGTGAACGTGAAGTGAACGTGATCCAGGCTGCAGGAAAACACTTCTCCGGACTTGTTCTTTAGAGAATGAATAGTTTGAAAACAAAAAAAAAACTGCAGATGGTAATTAAAAAGTTGGCTCGCTGTGCAAGAAGACTTTCTTCGGTACATCTGTCCTTTTATTTCCCCCTCGAGGCTACATCAATACACAAGCAAGCAGAGAGGGGATGATACACCTTTCCCTCATGAAAGACCGCTTTAAAACGTCTGAATAGATTTCAGCTTTGCTGTAGCCGTTAACGAACAACTTCACATTCTAATTGTCCTAATAAAACAAGTCAGGTTATGTGTTTCATGGAATATTCACTATCCTGTGATGTGAGAAAGTTCTGCACGGCGTTAACGAGGGGCCGCGCATTCATCCGTTGGAGTTGGACGCCGAGCAGTCTGCATCTACATCGGGATCCTGTTGTCATAACACAGCATTAGTGGGAGCAGCCTGACTGCAATCACTAGTATCAAACACGGGAGCGTACGCTTACCAAAACTCATTTGCAAGGATTTATGCTCACGGCTGCAGCTCAGAAGAGATTCCTTATAATAAAGCAGGGCGAAAAGAAAAAGAATAGATGTGGATACACGCACACACACACACACACACACACACACACACACACACAGCTGATGTAACTAATCCCCCACTATGCTGTTATCTCTCCTCTTATTGTATCATTCTCCCCCTCTAGCCCTCATATGAAAACTGAATCTCATACTTTGAAACATCTAATGCTGTTTTCAGTTTCCTGCCCATCATTTGCTCACTGGAAATAAATAAATAATAAATCAGATCTCCCACCAGGGAACGTTGTAATGAAATAATGAGGGAAAGCCACCGATAATAAGTGTTGGGAGGCTCTGGCATAAAAACTCCTGAATATTTTAAAGACTTTTCTTTTTCTTTTTCTTTTATTACACTCTCCATCTCTGCACTCTGTATTTCTATAATTGTCCTCCCGTATCTTTTGCTCATCATTAATCTTTTAATGTCTGGTAATCTATCTCACACACACACACACACACACACACACACAGTGTTCATCGGTTTTGTCCGGCTCACATGCGACTCCTCTCCTCAACAGAAGTTCCAGTTGGATCGGGTTCACCTGCAGGAGGTGAAGCGCTCCAGTTATGAACACACTAAGAAATGTGCTGACCAGCTCCTCCTGCTGGGACAGGTGAGTTACTGCACCACACGGTGGGAGTTCCTCCTCCAATGTTCCAGTTTTATTCAACACTTCTTTTTCTTTTATCATAATTCAAAAGATAAACCGTGTCCCTCCTTCCTTTCTTCCTGACTGTAAGCTCTCTTTCACACACCTTAACCTGCCATAATGGTGAATGGCTCATATCGTTGCCGTGGCGCCTAATGAAACCAGATGGATGATAAGACCTGCCTCTGTCCGTCCCCGGCGCCTCAGCCATCTCTCAATGTCACCACTCTCCCTCTAATCACAGTCTGCAATCAGCCGCCGCTGTTTCAGAGGTGCACTCCTCCCAGCAGGCAGACCAGCCGCCAGATAATAAACCGAATCCCCCCCTCGTTACGCTCCGTCTTGTTACCTGGCTGAGCCGCCCGACGCCTCCTTCCTCATCACCCTCCCTCCGTTGTCCCTCAGACGGACCGAGCCGTGCAGCTGCTGCTGGAGACGAGCGCCGACAACACCAGCTACTACTGCGACTCCCTGAAGGCCTGCCTCGTGACCACCATCACCTCCTCCGGCCCCTCCCAGTCCACCATCAAGCTGGTGGCCACCAACATGATCGCCAACGGCAAGCTGGCAGGTAGCGTCGGGGTTGAAGTTTGAATAAGACGTCATTTCTTTTGGTTCAGCATCATGTTTGAAACGTCTGGGTGGATCGCCATTACATTTGATATCAAGTAATAAGTTATGTTATTATTACTTTTTAAAGGAGAGATGATTATAAAACTTCCTGAGTACGTCTGATTCAGTTGGCAACCATCTGCTCTCTGACTTTAATGACTATCAGCAGCATGAAATAGAATATATTTTTAATAATTCATCTGTTCTTTGGCCCTAAAATTAACTTGCGCCTTAAATATGATATGTATTAAAAAAAACAGTCTCACCAGCCTATAGATTTTTATTTTACAGCTTACATAATGATTTAGACGTCTGGCAGCTGATTTACACATAATTAAGACATCACCTCTCTGCTGTCTGGCCGTTGTTTTGCCTCCCATCATTCCTCCCCCCTACAACCCCCCCTGCTGTCCGTCAGAGGGAGTACAGCTGCTGTGTTTGATCGACAAGGCGGCGGACGCTTGCCGGTACTTGCAGACCTACGGGGAGTGGAACCGCGCCGCCTGGCTGGCCAAGGTAACTCGGCGTGACGGCGTCCGTCAGCTCTTCAGAACGCTGTGTGATGTTTGGATAGTTTGAGCGTGAGGGCATGTGGGTGGGTTTCTATTGGTTATACCCAGGTTTCTTGTACCGTGTGTGTGTTTCCAGGTGCGTCTGAGCCCGGCGGAGAGCTCCGATGTGCTGAAGCGCTGGGCCGAGCAGCTGTGCTCCCCGCAGGTCAACCAGAAGTCCAAAGCCATCCTGGTGCTGCTGTCGCTGGGATGCTTCTCCAAGGTGGGAGAAATGCTCAACAGGTAAGAAACCCCAAAACCACGTCGTTGACTTTCTCTTATCACTTCAAGGCATGGGACGCAGATCCTAAACCCAAATACAAGAGTCATACGTACTAATATCCAGTCTCTTTAGAAAAGTCCCTTTCTATAAAGTGTTATTTCCTACATGACCTTACTCCCCCTCCTCTTCTTTCATCCCCCGCCATAAACACTGGAGTGTATGGAGTGTATGGAGTGTATGGAGTGTATGGAGTGTATGGAGTGTATGGAGTGTATGGAGTGTATGACATCTCAGACCTCTGGAGGTAAAAAGCTCAGAGGACGGGGAGCAGTGCCGGCCCGCGGGGTTGAAGTGTGCTTTAGCATCGCAGACATCAAGGCAGGGATGCTGCTGGGTTTTCTGACAATAGCTCCTCTCACCTCCTCCTGCCTGTGTTTCTCTCTTCCTCCTCCTCCCCCTTCTCCTGGCTGCAGCATGAGGCACTTTGATCGCGCTGCCCTCTTCATCGAAGCCTGTCTGCAGTTCGGGGTGATGGAGGCCAACGACTCGTCCAATATCCTTTTTTTAAAAGACCCATTACGGCTCTGAGGACCGTTTAGGACCACAGTTAGCTCCCCTGCTAACTCTGCCCGGCTCCACTCCACACATGCACTCCATAGCAGAGAGAATGAAGGACTAGTTATCTGTCTCACTTGAACCACAGCGCTGAGTCATGCTGCAGACTCTTAGAACTTTCATACAGTTTTTAGACAGTTTTTTATCCAGGCGACACCCTCAAGTTCTAAAGAGAGAAGCCTTAAACTGTCATTCTCTCTGCTGGCCACCAGGGGGCGACTCCTCTCTGGTTGTATAGAAGTCTGTGAGAAAATGGTCCTACTTCTCTCTGCTGGCCACCAGGGGGCGACTCCTCTCTGGTTGTATAGAAGTCTATGAGAAAATGGTCCTACTTCTCTCTGCTGGCCACCAGGGGGCGACTCCTCTCTGGTTGTATAGAAGTCTATGAGAAAATGGTCCTACTTCTCTCTGCTGGCCACCAGGGGGCGACTCCTCTCTGGTTGTATAGAAGTCTATGAGAAAATGGTCCTACTTCTCTCTGCTGGCCACCAGGGGGCGACTCCTCTCTGGTTGTATAGAAGTCTATGAGAAAATGGTCCTACTTCTCTCTGCTGGCCACCAGGGGGCGACTCCTCTCTGGTTGTATAGAAGTCTATGAGAAAATGGTCCTACTTCTCTCTGCTGGCCACCAGGGGGCGACTCCTCTCTGGTTGTATAGAAGTCTATGAGAAAATGGTCCTACTTCTCTCTGCTGGCCACCAGGGGGCGACTCCTCTCTGGTTGTATAGAAGTCTATGAGAAAATGGTCCTACTTCTCTCTGCTGGCCACCAGGGGGAGACTCCTCTCTGGTTGTATAGAAGTCTATGAGAAAATGGTCCTACTTCTCTCTGCTGGCCACCAGGGGGCGACTCCTCTCTGGTTGTATAGAAGTCTATGAGAAAATGGTCCTACTTCTCTCTTGATGTATTATCTCAGTAAACATTGTAAACATGAGTTTATGGTCTCAATCTCTAGTTTCAAGTCTTCTTCAATCCAGCATGATGTTCATTTAGTACATTATGGTCCATTTAGAGTCCACCAGACCAGAAAGCAGGGGATGCTTTAGGGGGCGGGGCTTACCGTTGACGGATCACTACCATGCTACCAACGCTAGTTAGCTACTAAGATTATTTAGCTTCTTGGACTCATGGATGAACTGGTTGGAATTCGCTGGTCAAAGGTGACTGTGACCTCCCAAAACACATTTTTTGGTCATCAATCAATCATATATTTACTAATTTAGACAATTTAGCAGACATATCTAAGAGGATTTTGGACAGATGTGGATGTAAACTGGTTGTTTGAGGCTGTGGTTCTAGTATTCACATCGACTGTCTAAAATACGGACAAGGTCTCCGCAATGTCACCCCCGATTTTATGAAAAGCTCAAAGTGTGTTCTCTGGCCGTCGCCATCCTGGCAGCGACCTCACCGCCTGTCTCCCGGTTAAATCCACAAATGGGCAGAGAGGTAGGAGGCGGACCAGGAGGACCCAGATGGCAGCTTTTTAACATCTATGGACATTGACTTGCTCTTGGAGAGAGTCAATCCCTCAATGCTGGCACACCATAAAACTGGGTGCAAACACACAAGCGGTGGCGTTTTGTCCAACTCATCCTCGCCGTTCGGTGACCGTCGGCTGCAGCCAGGACGACGGGCCGAGCAGAGCCATGTGGGTCAGAGCTGCTAAACCGAGTGAACGGGGTAAAGACTGGAAACATGAGGGCTGCATGTTATTTGATATTATGCTGAAAGCTTAAACGCAAACATTTGGAGGCAGGACACTTCGTCTTCTCTTAGTGACCATCTTTTCTTTTTGAAGTTTGAGGACGTGATGATCATGTGACTGTGTGTTTCCGAGTGTTACCGGTTCTCCTTGACCTCCGTGTCCAGCACATAAACTCATCAAGGCGGCGTTCCTGGAGTACGCCAGGCTGCTGCGTTCGCTGGGCCTGCGGGAGGGCGCTGCCTTGTGGGCGTCGAGGGCCGGAAGCGCCGGCGAGCAGCTGATGGAGGAGCTGTTCCAGGGGGAGGGCGGCGTGCCGGAAGCCGTCACCACCAAACAGGAAGTGGAGCCGGGCCTGGAGAGCGCCGAGTGACCACGTGCTCGCCTGGTGCAAGTCCACGTTGTGATTTGAGTTGGTGTCGGCGTCCAGAGGAGGTGGGAGGGGGGAGGGGGGGGGATCAGGAGGAGTTTCCTCCAGGTGAACTGGAGTGTGTGACTGCATCTGTGACTGTAACCATGGTAACCATGTAACCTGTTTTCATGTTCGGTATGGCCAGTGTGTGTTAGTGAGCTCATGTTTCTGCATGTAACGACCCCACAAAGAAGCACACTTCTGTCCCCCCCCAACAGGTGAAGTAATACATCATCAGTGTTTCTGTTGTTGAATGAATCATTGAACTCTATTTTTTTTATGATTGCCTTGTAGCTTTCCTCCCTCTGTAGTTAAATTCAAAACGTCGGAGCTCAGCAGCTTGAATTTGCATTTCTTTGCTGCAGAGATTAAATGTTGCAGAATGAATTCATCCCCCAAATAAAGTTCCCTATTTAATTGTTTTTAAAAAATGCACCGGCCTTTGGTGCTTTAAGGACAGCATCTTGTATTTATTTTACTTTTGCACTTGATTTTGACCAAAAAAACACCACATTATTTGTATGATACGTTGGATTCCTCCACCCTCCTTGCACAGTGTTGCTCTAACAGGACAGCAGGTGGCGCTGTGTAATTGACAGACCAAAGCGTGCCACTGCACCAGCCCTCCAGTTAACCACGCTGCTCTTATTAAACACTTTAGTATATTATCTCCCCTGAAACTCAGAGGAGAGTCTGACCGCTGACTCCTGGGGGAAACCATTTAATAATAGAGTTCAGTTCAAGAGGATTAATCCATTCCATTAATCCAAAATTTAATTTTTGATTCAGACTTGAAGGGGTCTCTTTAGTACTTTAATACTTTTTTTTAGTGTGGTATTGTGTTTCATAAACACACCAGTGCTGTTTCTCTTGTCTTACACATAACCCCCCCTCCTTCTCCTCCTCCTCCTCCTCTTCCTCTCCTCCGGCAGTGTCACTATGGCAACCCAGGCCTATTTTTAAGGGGACTACATGTCGTCCCTGTAGATCCATTCCACGTTCTCTGTCAGCTCGTGCAGTATCGTAGAACTGTGTACTGTAAATGTAAAAGTACTGCGTCTTTAACACTCCTGTGAGTAGAAGTTAGACAAACTAAAATAAAAAGAAGTTTTCATTGTTTGTACAGTGATCCCGATGCTTTAAGCTCTACGGCAAAACAAAAAGATATATGTGTATATATGGGTGGCAATAAAAAATCAATATTAACTTTATCCATCATGTTTAAGAGTGCTGTTTCCTGTCTGAGGGTGTCGCCACTAGAGGGCGCCCTCGCCGTTTATGTTGCAGACTGATCCTGCCTTTAACTTCCATGCAGGTAGATTGAATTAGAGCCTCTGAATGCTCAGACGGAGAGCCAACAGCTGGCTTCAGCTTTCTCTCAACCGTTCCCCTTTCTTCACCTCCAGATTTATTCATTCTCCCTCTCTCTCTCTCTCTCTCTCTCTCTCTCTCTCTCTCTCCCCCCCTCCCTCTCTCTCTCTCTCTCTCTCTCTCTCTCTCTCCCCCCCTCCCTCTCTCTCTCTCTCTCCCTCCTTTAGAAAAGCAGAGCACAAAGGAGGAGAGAACAGTCTGAAACAGAAGGCCTTTTTTAAGGCTTAATGAATAACCGCCGTTAGCCGGCAGACCATCAGTATGCGTGGCCTCATCGCTCCGGCCGCCACCCAGCTCGCCAACAAAGGTTGGACGGCGACTCCCATCCTTCTCCACCTTTATACAGACTCCATCCCTCCTGCAGGAAAACCAGCCAGCTCTTGTTCCTGCAGAATCCCACCTCCACTGGTTTCCTGGAAGCCCTGTTTCCATCTGCTGCCCCCCCCCCCCCCCCCCCCTGTAATAAAGTGTCAACAACACTGAGTGTGTTTGGAGGTGCACTTGTGTTCGTTTAACGGATGCAAATCACCGACCGGGGCCTTCACACACGCCGCGGAGAGCACACTGTGGTAGGGGTGCAAGCGGGTCATCCAGTTCCCATGAGTCTGTTCTCCTCTGGTGCTGACAGATCGCTTCATTCAGGTCTCAGGGAGGGGGGGGGGGGGGGCAGGTCTGAGCCTGCTCTCACTGAAACCCCCGCGTGTTTTCATCTGTTGTTTTCCACTTAGTTTTTTAATCACCACTCATTTTCTCTGTAATTATCTCACCTTGCTTTTGTTTTCTCTACACACACACACACACACACTCTATCTCACACACACACACTCTATCTCACACACACACACACTCACTTACTCACACACACACTCTCTCACACACACACACACACTCTCTCTCACACACACACACACACACACTCTCTCTCTCACACACACACACACACACTCTCACACACACACACTCACACTCTCTCTCTCTCTCGCACACACACACACTCTCTCACACACACACTCATTCTCGCTCACACACACACTCATTCTCGCTCACACACACACACTCACTTACTCACACACACACACACTCTCTCTCTCACACACACACTCTCACACACACACACTCACTTACTCACACACACTCACTCACACTCTCTCTCTCACACACACACACTCACTTACTCACACACACACACACTCACACACACACACTCTCTCACACACACACACTCACTCACTCTCACACACACTCTCTCACACACACACTCATTCTCGCTCACACACACACACTCATTCTCGCTCACACACACACTCTCGCTCACTCTCTCTCTCTCTCACACACACTCATTCTCGCTCACACACACACACTCATTCTCACTCACACACACACACAACCAGGGTATACTGGAACTATATTTTGGGCATAGGCGTCGGGGACCCCCCCCCCCCCCCCCCCCCATCTTTTAAAAGAGGTCGTTTGGATCGATGTCTCATCCTTTTGACGTTGAAGTCTAATATCTCTTCATTCAACACGCTGTGGTCGTGGTTCTCCACCTCCCAGCGGGTTCTATGGGGAACCTGATCTCCACGTGTAAGATATCTGTTTCTCTCACCTCCACGTCACCTCGCCCACATCTGGGGGGTGAGGAGGGAACCCACAGACCCGATCTCATCTCGTATCCGCTTGGAAGAAATGATTCCCCCTCCCTCCCTCCCTCCCCTCTCCGCTATTGGTGGAGGTCCTCCGTCCCCCCCTCCTGTTGGCCGAGCGGTGCCCCCCCTCCCCTCCCCCCTCCAGGTGATGATTATGTTGAAGATATTCAGGCTTTATCTGATTCCATTTAGATGAATGTCACAGTGTTCAGCAGACCGTGGCCTCACCTCGCCACAACACACCCGTTTAAGAGGGGGAGATCATGGGGGACGTCACCACACGATGACAGACGATCGAGTAACGATGAGCTTTTTTAAAAAGCTCCTGCTATCTCTCTTCGTGTGTGTGTGCGTGTGTGTGTTTTTAACATGCAAATAACAAAATACACTGGAGAGATCCTATTAATGCCAGTGATCTGACCAATCAGGTGGCAGTATTCATATTAGGGAGCAGACGGGCTCGAGGGACCCCAGAATCCAAGATAGAGATGCCCCCTACGTCAGTCAGGCCCCTCCTTTGGGTTAATTGTTGTCCTTCGGTAGATTCAAACCCGGGGGGTGATTATGAAGGAAATAGCCTCTTATAAAGCCGCTGTAGTCCAGCCGGGCCCTGGGCTGCTGGGAGATTCCATTTCACTGGGGGGGTGTAAAGGATACCTGTGCTACAGCTGACCCGCTTCCTGTGTTGTTGGTTTGTGTTGCGTGTTGAACATGTGCTGAACGTACAGTGATCCCGGGTTTTTAACTGCAGCCCGGCCTCTCTTCCTGTGAGCGAGCCGAGTCCGAGGTCCTGCTGGGTCTCTGGGTCTCTGGTGGACCCGCTTGTTGTTGTTTCTAGTCAAGCGTGTGTTTCCTCTGTGTGCAGGTGGACCGGACACACTGGGCCTGTGTGTGTGTGTGTGTGTGTGTGGTGTGTGTGGGGGGGGAGGCCTCCACTCCCGGGGATAAGCACGTGCTACGCTGCCGAGACAGAACCCGGGTCCAGCCCAGGTCCTCGGAAGGAGAAACATCCGCCCTGCTGAAATCAATCACAGAATAAGTCACTTATATATCCCACAATGCAACACACACAGCACAGACATGTTTGCAGACTCTATTTCAGTGAAAGACATAAACAATTCAACAAGTATATCTATAGAAAATCACATTTATTAGTCAGTTTATATCCAATGTTGAAATGTCCAACACGTTGTGTCATAGTTGTAGTTGTTATAATAATGTTTGTCCATTATAAACATGGCCCATGTGTTTACTATACTCTGAGTATTGGACTAACACCTCTGTTATTGATGGAGCTGTGGTTCCACTAGGGGGCAGCAGAGGTCTGGAGAACAGAAGGATGCAGTAAGTCATCTTCCTCCTCCTGATTTATATTTAAGATCATCCAGATGTTCTGGATATAGATTATATTTCAGGAATAGATGCTGTTAAAGATGCAGCTAATTGAGATGCTGAAAAGGATCCTACTTTTTATATATTTTATTTACATTTCAAACCATCATCTGTGTGTGTGTGTGTGTGTGTGTGTGTGTGTGTGTGTGTGCGTGTGTGTGTGTGTGTGTGTGTGTGTGTGTGTGTGTCTCAGGTCCATTTCACAACAGCTCGCTGCATCTGCGTGACGGCGCCATGTTCCCTCCTATCGCCGTGACGATCTGACAAACCAGCACGACTGCCTGTTGCCTAATCTGAGCATCAGCGTTGGCAGCCATTCCTCATGACGGGGGGGGGGGGCTTCCTCTCAGACGAGGGATCAGACGGCTCTCGTGATGAATATTTGGAGGTCAGCGTTCACTCACATCCACCGCTTGATCTCTTTCTGAGGCGACTTTGAGTGATATTTGATGCAACGCAGCTGGGAGACGTGTTGCATCAGAATGGACAAAAGTGTCACAAATGGGGGGGGGGGGGGGGTTGAAAGGTTAAAGTGGCGAGGAGACGTGGAAGGAAGGAGGTGCTGACGCTGTTTGCTTGGAGTTATGTCGACGTAATCCCGTTGGATGGGCAGCAGGTCAAACTGCCTGCAAGTGTGTGTGTGTGTGTGTGTGTGTGTGTGTGTGTGTGTGTGTGTGTGTGTGTGTGTGTGTGTGTGTGTGTGTGTGTGTGTGTGTGTGTCCGTTGAGCCCCTTGTTGCAATCTGGCAAGGCTCATGAAAGGGGGGGGGGGGGGGGGTAAGGGCCGGCAGCCCGCGGAGGAAAGAGAGATGGATCTTCTCCAAATGCCACCGTGGGCGCACTAATGCCGGCTTTGTTCGTCACCGTAATTCTATTATGGTAATGCAGGGGGGGGGGGGGGGGGGCCCAGCTCCCCCACACACACATACACACACACACACACACACACACACACACACCACCAGCAGAGAGTTTCCGGCACAAGAACACAACAGTTAAATGGCCCCTAGAGGCCCCTGAGGGATTAGAGTCCCACTGTTGCATAGATGCCCCCCCCCCTCCCCCCCCCCCCTGTAGCTGATATTGATCTGTCCCATAGACATGAATCCATCGTACAGCCTTGTGAGTTTCTTCCCGTCCATCAACGCAGCAGATGATGCAGTCATGATGTTAAACAAAAAACAAACAACCATCCGTGACGCTGCCGTCCGTCCTCTGGAGGGTCCGCCTCCCCCTGAGGCCACGCAGTGACTTGGTACACCCCTGTGATGTCATCCACCCCCCCCCCCCCCTCCCCCCGCTGCAGCCTGGGAACAACTCCCCTGTTGAAAACGCGTCGTGCATTATTAGATGCTATGAATTACACTTACGGAGCAGAAAAACATGGCAACTGGCAAAACACGGCAGTGATAAATCTGAAATAATGAAACGGCCCTCTAAGTGGGAACAGGAGGGCTCCGCTGGCCAAAAGTCTGGGGGGGGGGGTAACTGGATAGGCCCTGCAGAGCTGCTGGAAGGCAAGGGGTGCTAGTAAAGCCCAGCTGGACCCACGGGTACCTAACCCACCCCCCCTCTGTGCAATGTGGAGCTCATTGGAGGAGCGATGGAGGGTCACATTCCTGGGCCCTCCAGAGCGACCCCCCCCCCCCCCCCCTGAATGATGGCGAGGTGTTGCTGAAAAGAGTGAAATGGCCGGCTCTATATCTCTATAATCTCTTTATCCGTGTTCTTTCCCTCCAGGAGTCACGATGCGTTCAGGAGCATCAGGACTAACGCCGGCCTTTGATCTGTGATGACTTATTGCTCCAGACGGGATGAAATAAATGACTTAACCAAGACAAATATCCTGCCGTCTTCACCCCCCCCCCCACTGGGCCTCACCACTGTGCAGACTCCTTTTTAAATATGAATTCCAGCCGCTAACAGAACGTGTTTGGGTTGGTCGTCGTGAGGAGGATGTGAGTGTTGGAGGGAAACAAACCAGCCGGCTAATAAACGGGCTCGGCTTGATGGAGGGAGAGGCGGCTAAAAACGATGCATCTCACCTTTCGGCCTCCTTCGCCGTGGGCTGTCATCGAGGCTGAAGAAGTTTACGTCCCAATGAAGCTCCATTCCCACCGTCGCCCCCTGCTGGTCGAAACGGGATGCGGTTTTTAGGAGACGCACGCGGCTCGAGTTTCAACCCTCTTTGAAACGTTTCATCGTGGATACATTTGACCAAGATCAAGCAGATTACTTCAGTGGATTTTGGCTTCTTTTCACAGCTGTGTGTGTGTGTGTGTGTGTGTGTGTGTGTGTGTGTGTGTGTGTGTGTGTGTGTGTGTGTGTGTGTGTGTGTGTGTGTGTGTGTGTGTGTGTGTGTGTGTGTGAGTCCTGACTGTGTTTTTGCGGAGTGACAAAAGAATTGAGTCAGAATCACAGACTTATTGTTCTTTCCATCTGTTTCCTCAGCAGAAAAGTACATTTCGTCAATTTAAGCGATTAGCGCTGCCGTATGTTTCACTTTTCTTTTTTCTCCAAGGTCGCCGACTTCCTTCGCTCTCCGAGGGAGAACGTTGCATCAAAAAACCGACGTTAATCCAAAAAGTAATCCTGCACATGTCATGGCTGAAAGTCTGAAAGTTCAGCATCATCGTCCGATGGATCGTAAAGCTGCCGTTAAAGAGCCGTATCGATCGAGCCGTATCGATCGAGCGTATCGATCGAGTCGTAATGAATCACTGGGAAAAACATCTGATATCGATGTTTGATTCCAAACACTTTGAACAGCTGATTCAAACCAGGGTAACGGCTCGACCCCTAGCAGCCTCGCACTCCTTTCCCAGGCCTCTATCTCTGGGGGAGAGGGGGGGGGGGGGGAACAGAGTCTCCGGATAGAACCGCGGCCCAGCGGAGTGGTTAACCCCCATGTAGGGCAGCGGGGGAGGGGTGATTGATAAAGAGAGTGAACGATGGAGGTCTAATGTTATCTATCTGCTCTGTTTGACAGACTCTCTCCCACAATCCCCCCCCCCCCGGGTCATGTGATAATCAGCCCGGCTCGGCGCCGACTCGTTATCAGGCCGATAGTTTGTGCACATGTGGTTTATCATGAACGTGCATTACTACATACCTGCTGTATGAGCTGCACAGATAAGCCTCTCCTTTAACGTCCATGGATACGACGGACGCCTCCGCACACATGACGGCTACTCACAGATATATGGGAGCGCTAACAGGGGGGGGGGGGGGGGGGGGGACAGACAGACTCCCTCTGCTTCACAAATAAATATCGAGTCCAGGTCGGGAGAAGAAACAGCATCTGGAGGGAGGTGTGAGCTTTAATGCAACCCAGGCGGTCGCTTGATAGACAACAAATGTCACAATTGGGAAAGAGGGAATAGAATAATGTGATGCAGCCATGGGGGGGGGGGGGGGGAGGGCTAGCTGCACTAGACCAGCAGGAGTCTGGAGGCCGTTGCCCTCTCACCTGGCGTGTCGGAGCCCCGCCCCTTCAGTTGCCCTCTGACCTGGCGTGTCGGAGCCCTGCCCCTTCAGTTGCCCTCTCACCTGACGTGTCGGAGCCCCGCCCCTTCAGTTGCCCTCTGACCTGCGTGTCGGAGCCCTGCCCCTTTCAGTCGCCCTCTCACCTGGCGTGTCGGAGCCCTGCCCCTTCAGTCGCCCTCTCACTGGCGTGTCGGGAGCCCCGCCCCTTCAGTCGCCCTCTTCACCTGGCGTGTCGGAGCCCCGCCCCTTCAGTCGCCCTCCCACCTGGTGATTCATCCTACCGTACGCTTCCTAGCTGCCGTGGCAACGCAGGTCGACGTAGCACAACGCACGCTGGGACAGATGGGGGCCGTCGTCTGTGATTGGTGCAACAACGGTGCATTGTGGGAAACGCTGTTGGGGGGATTGAGCAAGGCTTCTGTTGAAGGGGGCTGCTGGCGATTTCACACTTTGCTCCGCGATGCCAATAAAAA
>NC_139925.1:4031639-4034139 GCF_963514095.1 Eutrigla gurnardus
GAAATTTTTTTTTTTTCTTAAAGAAATAAATTCCTGAAAACCAAGTGAGATCATTTTAAATGTTTTAAATAAAATTAGCTGAGATATCAAGTGACTGGAAACGAAAAAGGATAAAGTCATTTGAATGCAGTAGAACTATGTGACCCAGCTGTGTAAAATGATTATACTCATAATAATAATATTTTTCCAAACAAAGTCAGCGTTCTGCAGCAAATAAAGGAAAAACAGAGCGGGCCAGTAATCAGGATTCATTCCAAATAAAGTCATGATGAATAAGAGCGAGGTAGAAACGGAGCGAGCGGTTGTAATTAAAACGCAAACCAATAAAACGAGGAAAACATTTCCATTAAACTGAGCTTCTAGGGAACATTTCAACATTTTGGAAAAGCTTATTGGCTTCCTTTCTGGGAGTTTGGGGGGAAAAGATTGATATCGTTCTATCAAAATAGATGCTATAAACCAGCAGATGGTTAGCGTAGCTTAGCATAAAGAGTGGAAATATGCATGAATTTACATTTTTACACTTTGGTTCTTACACAAATTAAACAGATGCGATAACTCAAAAGCTTTAAATCGGCTAGTAAAGAGGATTTGTTTTTTAATGCAGACAGAGCAGAGCTTCATGCTAAGCTAAGCTAACCGACTGCTGGCTGTGGTATTTCACTGCAATCAAATGGTGTTAGCTTAGCTCCTCTGGTTGTTCACACAAACTTGCTCAACAGAGTGGCTATGTCCCGCCCCCTTTCCTGTGGACCACCATATGACGTAAATACGTAACTACAAACCCAAAAGTCGCATAAGTGACGTCTCTTGCTTACGATGCTTGTGGGTTTCGTACCACGATGCACTTGCACTAAAAAAAGAGACAGATTAAAAATCATCGGGTGAGAAAACGTTACATTTGGGATGGTAACGGTTGTGTTGGTGACGTATATTGCGCGACACGAAGGATAGTTCACTGATCGGTTTCACACAAAACTAAATGATACCATGGCAAACCTATGACGTTGTATTAGGGCCACTGTAAAAAAAAATATTAGGAGAAAAAAAAATGGCAAATTTGCTACTTAAAAACTAGCAAATTTGCAACTTTATGAAGTCGCAAATTGGCAAATGTGGGCTAAGATGCTAGCGGTAGCGTTCATTGCTGTCATAGCAACGGCCAACATCCGGTCAAGCAACGTGTTTACTTCCTCTTTTAACTCTATAATACTGGTAAACTAGCAAATCTGCGACTTTATAAAGTCGTAAATTTGAATCTTATATTCTTTTTCCTACAGTCTTCCTAATACGCCGTCGTGCAAACCTTCATCTTTTATTTGCAAACTACTACTTAATATTTTTTTTAAATTGACAAATCAAATGTGTGATTCGGTCATATTAAGGCCCCCGTGGCGGAACACTGTAAAGGGGGCGGGACTTGACCTCTCCATCACCCTATGAGGGTTTAGAGGCCTCCAGCTCGGGGCTTCCTGCCTGGACAGACTCGTCCTCAAAGTGCCCCCCTTAAAAATGTCCTGCTTCTAAAACGGCGTCAGAGCTGCGAAAACAAACCGACAAGTCCCCATTCATGGATGCGTTCATGCACATGCAAGCAATTATGAGACATTAGCAGCACACATTGGGTGCATTGGGAAGCGGTGCGTTCAACTGTGTCGGGGAGAAACTGTACTCTGTCACCCGAACTGCTGCTGCTGTTCATTCTCAGGCAGGTAGAGTCTCATGAAACACGTTGGTTTCTATCCGAATAAAAAGCTCACTCCAGGTTAAATATAATGAAGTGGATACAACCGGTAAAACAAAGCAGTAGAAGGAGAAGGTTCAGGGATTATTACGGTCCAGGTACCCCCTAACCATGTGGACCGGTTTAAAGAAGACCAGGAGCTGATTTACTGACTGTCTGAACTGGCAGGAAAACTCAAAGACAGTCAGTCTGATCCTACGACGCCGTATTAGGACCACTGTAGGAAAAAAACAAAAAACGGAGCTGAGATGGGGGCAGTATTCTGAGAAAAAAAGTTGCAAATTTGCGACTTTATAAAATTAACAGATAACAGATTTGCTACTTTATTACGTGTGACAACGCCTCGCTAAGGTCCTTAGGCTTATTGTTGCTTTTATTTATATGAGGACAAATTGTCATTTTATGGGTGTTTATTGATCGGAGCGGTTGGGCTAAATTGCTAGCTGTAGCTTTCGCAAACATCCGGTCAAATGGCGTGTTTACTCCCTCTATGACCTCTATAATAAAGTAGCAAATCTGCGACTTTTTAAAGCATTTTCTTTTCTCTGAATATTGCCCCCCTCTCTTGGCTCCGTTGTTTTTTTGTGGCCCTAATACGCCGTGAGAGTGTGTACGTGCAAATGATGCCGTGACAGTTTGACCTTTTCAAAGCTTCAGAATTGCAATATTGCTGTAAAAGTGATGTCATCTCATCGGCCGAGGTCTATAATTAGATTTACTGCAGGACTCACAATGAGGTTCAGGTGAAGACTTGTT